>NC_133333.1:20713757-20718757 GCF_042186555.1 Aquarana catesbeiana
TCTCTCCTCTTTCTCTCTTTCTCTCCTCTTTCTCTCTTTCTCTCCTCTTTCTCTCTCTTTCTCTCCTCTTTCTCTCTCCCTCTCCTCTCTCCTCTTTCTTTCTCTCTCTCTCCCCCCCTCTCTCTCTCTCTCTCTCCTCTTCCCCCCTATCTATCTATCTATCTATCTATCTATCTATCTATCTATCTATCTATCTATCTATCTATCTATCTATCTATCTATCTATCTATCTCTCTCTCTCTCTCTCTCCTCTTTCCCCCTCTCTCTCTCTCTCTCTCTCTCTCTCTCTCTCTCTCCTCTTTCCCTCTCTCCTCTTTCTCTCCCTCCCTCTCTTCTCTTCTCTCTCTCTCTCTCCTCTTTCTCTCTTTCTCTCCTCTTTCTCTCTTTATCTCCCATTTCTCTCTCCTCTCTCCTCTCTCTCTCTCTCCTCTCTCTCTCTCTCCTCTTTCTCTCTCTCCTCTTTCTCTCTCTCTCTCTCTCTCTCTCTCTCTCTCTCTCTCTCTCTCTCTCCTCTCTCTCTCTCTCCCCTCTCTCTCTCTCTCTCTCTCTCTCTCTCTCTCTCTCTCTCTCTCCTCTTTCCCCCCCCCTCTCTCTCTCCTTCCTCTTTCCCCCCTCTCTCTCTCTCTCTCTCTTTCTCCTCTCTCTCTCTCTCCTCCTCTCTCTCTCCTTTCTCTTTCTCTCTTGTCCTCCCCCTCTCATCTTCTCTGTCGCCTCTTCTCTATTGTGTTTATTCGACTATTGGATTTGGTTTTTGCAAATTCAAAATTTATTGTTAGTAGAAATTTGCATTTATTTTTTTTTTGTATTGCTGTAATGTTTGTCTCTCTATCTGTAAAACTAACTTATTAGTAATCACCAAAGTTTGTGTAAAAGGTGTAATACTGTGATAGTTTTTTAAATAAAAATATAAAGTTAAATTTGTCTGTTTTTATTATGTAATATAATTGATATATTTAAATTAGGGAATTATATTGATTATTTTTTTTTAATTTATTGTAGATATTAATTAATGATTTATCTAAGTAGTAGGAATTTTTTTTGGACATATATTATATATTTTTTAGTGCTTTTAATTATTTTTTAATAACCATATTAAAAAAAATATATATTTTTTTAAATATTTCTAAATTTAATAAATTGCAATAGCATCAAAAAATAACAGATTACTATATTTTCCATGCACTAATCAACATCTTATTTATTCTATAGAAATGCCTAGCTGCTTTGCTGTATTTTGCAGCCACAACAGTGGTTCTCATAATAATCCTCCCAATATAAACTACTACATATTTCCCAAGGACAGTCCAGCAATTACAAAATGGCTTCAAAATGCTGGTATGGAGCCAGAGATGATTGAGGAATACATTCCATTAATCAAAGCAGACCTGCGTGGGAACACGTATCGAATTTGTTCCGCCCACTTCACCACTGAGTGTTTTATTGGACAAGGAAAACAAAGAAAATTGAAAGCAGAAGCGGTGCCAACACTATTTGCAGAAAGATCTACAATGACACCAGCAGAAAATAAATGGAACACAAGACTGAATAAAATTAGACAATTGACTTACATGAAGGCGGAAACATCTACATTTTCTCTTGTCAGCACAACATGTACATGCCAATGTACTAAAGTGCAAATGAAAGATGCAGAAACCCAAACAGACCTTTTCGATGTCAATCTCCCTGAATCCCAAAAAACTTATTGTAAAATTGCAAGTGGAAGATCTATAGCTTTAGATCATCCATACAGCAGTTCTGGGGCTGGTTTAATGACACCACCTCCGGTGTCACTATCGGCATCAGCTGACTTCACAACAATATTGCAAACAAGAACAATGATAGATTCTCCTTTTCAGTCCGAGGTTGACAGTCCTGAAATTAGACCGAAAAGAAAATTGGCCTGTTATGAAGACCCAATTTTCCACGTTTCTGATTGTGATTCTCCACTAAAAGATGACATTAGCATTTGCGAAAGTGTCGAAGAAATAGAAAGTGCAGAAGCAATGCCATATCCCCTTAATTTAGTCAAAGAAAGAAAATTTATTATTTTCGAAAGCAGTCTGGATCAATTGCTGTTTCAAATGTTGTCCAGATCCAGACTGTATTTCGAAAATCAAAAAGATTGACAAACAAATAATTGGAACAATGGTTTCTGTGTTTTCGACATGTTCAGCTGCACATCGAAAGAAGATCTGGAAAAGCCAGCCAAAAATAAAAAAATATCCTGCAGGTAACATTTTACTGGCTGGCGCCATTTGTGTAAGTGGAGGTAGCTACAAAAAAATAAGAGAAATGTTTGAACTCTGTGGGATTGAGATTTTTGGACAAACATCGTACAATCGAGCTCAAAACCTATACATTTTTAAGGCAATTGACCATAGCTGGCAAGAAAACAATGGCAATGTGATCAGAGAATTGTCTGAAAAACCTTTGTTTCTTGTTGGCGATGGCCAATGTGACAGCCCTGGCTTTTCTGCCAAATACTCCACTTACACATTTATGGATCATTTTTCCAAAAAATTGAGGATTTTGAGTTGGTGCAGGTGTCACAAACAACCTCATCTGTCGCAATGGAGAAATTTGGATTTCAAAAATGTTTAGATCGATTAATTGAAAGAAAATTCGATATTCAATTTGTGGGAACCGACCGACACACTGGCATAACAAAATTATTAAAAAATGAAAAATATCAAAATATAAATCATCAATCTGACATTTGGCATTATGTAAAAAATTTGAAAAGAAAATTGATGCAAATTTCCAAAAAAAAAAATGTATAGTCCAATTTTGCCGTGGATTGGACCCATACTAAACCATTTTTATTGGTGTAGTAGAGCTTGTCAAGGAAACGAGGAAGTTTTTAAACAACTATGGCATTCTCTATTACATCATATTGTAAATGTTCATGTATGGAAAATTGGCGAAATAGAACACAACTCTTGCACGATGAGATTAATGTGGATGATCCAAAGGTTCCCTGGTTAATCCAACAGTCACCTGCATTTCATGCATTATCCACAATTATTTTGGATCCTAAATTAGAAAAAGACATGAAACATCTTAATTCTTTTTGTCAGACTGGTGTGATAGAAACGTATCACAGTATGATTCTAAAATATCGTCCTAAACGAATTCATTATAAATTTGATTCAATGGATGCCAGGACAAAATTGGCGGCATTAAGCCACAATCATAATGTGATACGTAAACCGGCTCTGACAAAAAAAAAAAAGATGACAGTGGTGTCGAAGTTTTAGTGGAAAGAAAAAACTTGGAGTTCCCAAGAGGCAGAAAAAAGTGGATAGTTCGAAATGTTTTCCAGAAAATGGATAATGAGCATGCTAAAGTAATGCTTTCACATATGATTTGCATTGTGGAGGGCACCATAAAAAGTTCATGGAAAGCCAAAAACCCGGACATGCCAAAAAATATTGCTCCACTTGAGAGGCCGGAAACAAGTGTTGCAGTGAAAGAACACATGACACGCTTTCCAACTGTTGTTAAACCATAAATGGTCGTGTGTATAAATTACCTTTTTTTTTAATCTATTATTCTATCCATTTACTGTAAATTTTGCCAACTTTGGTTTTGTGATATGCTAATTATATTGTTATATTGTTTTATTTTTGCTATAATAAAGTACCTTTAAAAAATAAATTAATAAAATTTTGGTTATTATGAATATAATTTTTATTACACTTAACTTAACAAAAAAAAATCAATTTTTTAATTTTTAAAAAAAAATTTAAAAAATAAACATTTGGAATAAAAAAAAACATTATTTAAAAAAAAAAAAATAAACAATCATATTTTAATTTTTTTTAATACAGCTTTAATGAAATGCCATCTCTGAAGCATCGTAGTCGTCAGAATAAAGGAAACCAACATAACAGGCATTAGGATCAGGAAAAACTTCTCTGACAATTTTCACTGCGCAGGAGGGTATCACCCTTCTGTTCCCCTTCCCTAAAAAACCATAGATCCAAGCTATGAAGGCACGGTGCGCTGTTTTTCTCAATCTCCTGAAAAAAAAAAAAAATAGTTATAAAATATTAACATACATATTGTACATTATTACAATCACAAGGATTATTTGTTTTTCTTCAACAAAAAGATGAACAAAAAAATAAAAAAATTATGTTACCGGTTATTGTCTGCATCTACTACAGGTAGGCTCTCGAGATGCAACATAGTAGACATCAGTTGTGCAGTTTGCTCTGTTGCAATTTGAGAACAGAACATATCTGCTTCGGTTATGCATTTTTTTCGATCAGGTATACATGCTTGGACCTCCTCAATCTCTTGACAGCACACGGATTCAACTTGGGTAGGCATTTTTATACAGCACTGACATATACACCACTGTACATTGCCTATTCTGTCATCTGGTGTATCTTGTGATTGGGAGTCTGAAGAACTAATACTTGATGAAGGAATGGTTGGATTCCTTGGAAAGGCACGATCTGTTTCAGGTGGAGGATACCTCGCCAAAAGTTGTTTAATTATAATATTTCTCTAAATATTAAAAACAGACAAAAATTAAAAATAATTTACATATATATATAACTAAATTAAAATAATAACATATAATATATAATTAAAATAATCGAATCAAATAGAGAACAAAATTATTTTTATATCAATATAAAAATTACCATAATATTTATTATTGTCTACAAAAAGTATACTCACAAAAAAAAAAATGATCTCTATCTCTCTGTATGTGACAGTCTATATAAAATATCTCTGTGTCAGTATATAAAAATAAAAAGGTGTCTGTGTGTGTGTATATATATATATATATATATATATATATATATATATATATATATATATATATAGATATATAGATATATAGATATATTATAACTTACTCTTTCCTCTTGAGTCAACGAATGGTAATTTTCGGACACCGATGTTGTGGGTTGTGGAGTTTGCTCCTAAAAATATACATAAAGTACAAAAAATAAAAATTACATAAGTTTTTAGAATATATAGCA
>NC_133333.1:24062832-24075332 GCF_042186555.1 Aquarana catesbeiana
ACATCTTTTATTTCCAAATATCGAGAGATGAGGAATTTGTGGGAGGTGAAACACCCTCAGTATTATGCTAAGCATGTGAGGAAGTCAACGCTGGAGAGACTTCTGGCCTTTGTCCAGGCGACCATCCCGGAAGCAACAATGGAGACATTGCTCAAGAAAATTGGGGGCTTGAGGAACATGTATAAGAGGGAGCATAAGAAGATCCAGGAATCAAGGAGATCAGGAGCATCAGCAGATGATGTTTATGTACCCAGGCTGTGGTACTATAATCAACTCCGTTTTCTGGATGACCAGAATGAAGCCAGGCCATCACTTTCAACCCTTCCCTCCACCCTTCCCTCCACCCCAGCAGAGGCTGATGAGGAGCAAGCTGGGTCTTCCATCCTGGATGAACCAGATATGACCATCTGGAGTCAGGTAAATTATTTTAACAAATATTTACTGTACTAATATTAATGATGTTAACTGGATGTTATAATTGTCTAAAATAATTTGGCACTCAAAATTGGGTATACATATCAATTGACAGTAGTGGCTAAATATGTTTGGCACCTGCTTGAAGTAATTAGGGTGTCTGATTAGACTCTTTTATTAAAGAGAAGTATTCACATTGAATTTGCTATTCATGAGAAGCAAACTGTGTGTCATTGATGAACCCCAAAAAATATACTCAAACTATTGTCCTTTTTTTATACACAGGATGAGTCCATCCAGGAGGAATGTGGGGAAAGTGGCAGGCAGGAGGAGACCGGGCCCATGGACAGCCTGGAGGAGGCCGGATTCACCATCATCCTGGAGGAGGCTGGGCCCAGTGTCAGGCAGGAGGTGGCTGCTCCCAGTGAGGTGGCTGCTCCCAGTGAGGTGGCTGGGCCAAGTGAGGTGGCTGGGCCAAGTGAGGTGGCTGGGCCCAGTAGGAGCCTGACCGAATCCCAAGTGCCTCCCCTCCACCTTCCCAAAAAAAGGGCCAGGAAGGGGATGGTCACACAGGACGCATCCCTGCGCCTCATGCAAGAGGCCACCCGTTTTTTAAGGAGCCCCCCCGAAGCGGAAGAATCCTATGGCTGCTACTTAGCCAGCAGGCTTCTTCAGATGAATAGGGAGCAGCGCCTCATTTGTGAGCGCCTATTTGGGGAAACAATCCATAAGGGGCTGCAGGGCACGCTAACACAAAACACCCAACTACATGAGGCAGCCCCCCCTCCTCCTCCTCCTCCTCCTCCTCCTCCTCCTGCCACAACTGAAACACCAGAGCCACAGCCTCAAAAGAAGGCTACAGGGAAGGCTGCAGGGCAGCGTGGAGGAAAGGCTGCAGGGAAGAGAAGAAAATGATGACCTGGGTTCAGTCTGGTCTGACAGAAGACGCAGGCTGTTGTAGGACCACAGTCTGGGGACATCTAGATCATCTGCTGGTGCTGTTGATCTCTGGGATTCTTGGACCAGATTGTGCTCCCTCTTATATGGACTCCTCAAGATCCCAATTTTCTGGTACACCGACTTTTTCCAGCGTTGACTTCCTCTTTATTTTATTTTGACCATGAATAAATGGATATTTTTTGAGTTTAGCAAAAGACTTTATGTGTTTTCTTTGAAATCATTGATTTTACACACAATGTTAAATTAACAAGGGACAACAATCTCATTGAGTTTGAAAAAAAACACACCAAAAATACATTACTAATGTTAATAATGTTCAAGTGGTGAGTCTTGAAAATCAAAAAAATTACGTAACCAAAAACGGTGCTTTGGGTTAACTTTATCTAAAAACTAAAAAATAAACACTATAAAAAAAAAAAATAATAATGGGTTCTTTGTGTTAACTTTACAAACCTAAAAAAAAAAAAAAAAAAAAAAAAAGGGGGAAAAAGTATTATTAGTATGGAAACATTGTTTGAAAAAGGCATACTATATCATTCATGAGATAAAAGAGAAAAAGAATCCAGAAATCAGTTTGGGAGAACTCTGATTATGAACAGCAAAACACCTTCGTTCTTTAGAGCCTTCGTAAAGAAGAAATAAAATGCGCTGCATTGAACGATCACAGATTTTGCAGCGTGATGAATGTGCTACCTACAATACGAACACTAGTTTTACTAGACCGAGTGCTTCCGTTTAGTTTTTGCTTATGAGCATGCGTCGTTTTTTTGTCCGTCGGACTAGCATACAGACGAGCGGACTTCGGGGTCCGTCGTACTTACGACGTAAAGATTTGAAGCATGCTTCAAATCTAAAGTCCGTCGGATTTTAGGCTAAAAAAGTCCGTTGAAAGTCCGGAGAAGCCCACACACGATCGGATTACCAGCCAGCTTTAGTCCGTCAGCGTCCGTTGGACTTTTGTAGACGAAAAGTCCGACCGTGTGTACGCGGCATAACAGTAAGGACTTGGCACCAGTCACATATTTATTCATTTTTGGCACACACACTTTAGGAATTATAAAGTCATTTTAAAGAAAGATTCTTTTTTTTTTTTTTTTGTCTCCATAAGGTCAGCACCATACTATTCCTGTTTTCTTTTTTTTTTTTTTTTTTCTTTTTTAACACTTTCCACCTAGATGATATTGTATCCATATCTATAACTACTTTATTACTTAATTTAAAGGGCACAATGCACCTTTGTTGAACAACTGGAGCACCAGTTGTTGTATTTTCACTTCTAATAGAAATATTCGCCACCAGTCACAGTTTTATTCAACTTTTGAACATATACAGGTTTTAGAAGCAATTCTATAAGGACACAAGGCAATACATTCACTACAAAGAAGGAAAAGAAAGGAAAAAAAAGAGGGAAAAAAAAAAAAAGTATTGGCATACCTTTCAATAACAGCAAAGCTGTATACAGATTCAAACTACATAGAGATTGTAACCAAGTAAAAATAAAGAAATACACGCATTCTTTTCGTATAGATGTAAAAATTACAGATTTTGAAATGTACAACCAACTGCTGCCAGAGAGGTGAAAAAATAAAAAAAAAATTTACCAGGAGGGGGAATGGGGGGATGACAGAAGGGAACAAGAATTCACCCGTTAAGGGGGTCACCGGTAGAGGTTTGTTAATGTAACAGGGAACCATGGATGGTAAAGATCAAACTGGCCTGATTTCACTTATGCCCCGTACACACGGTCGGACTTTGTTCGGACATTCCGACAACAAAATCCTAGGATTTTTTCCGACGGATGTTGGCTCAAACTTGTCTTGCATACACACGGTCACACAAAGTTGTCGGAAAATCCGATCATTCTAAACGCGGTGACGTAAAACACGTACGTCAGGACTATAAACGGGGCAGTGGCCAATAGCTTTCATCTCTTTATTTATTCTGAGCATGCGTGGCACTTTGTCCGTCGGATTTGTGTACACACGATCGGAATTTCCGACAACGGATTTTGTTGTCGGAAAATTTTATCTCCTGCTCTCCAACTTTGTGTGTCGGAAAATCCGATGGAAAATGTCCGATGGAGCCCACACACGGTCGGAATTTCCGACAACACGCTCCGATCGGACATTTTCCATCGGAAAATCCGACCGTGTGTACGGGGCATAAGTCTGTTCGGGTCCTGAAGGTCATTCACCCTGTTGTCAGACTGTCATCATATGCATCAGAATATTTGAACTGAAACCAAGCAGACCATGTTTTGTGGAATTTATCTGAAGTTTCATTAGCTATAGCGAGTGTTTCTTCTAACTCAGAAATATGATTTAGTGTACGAGCCCATTCTCCGACTGAGGGAACTTTTGACAGTTTCCAGTATTTGGGGATCAAGGATTTTGCAGCATTTAGGAGATGTTTAGTCAGGGATCTTTTATATCTCCCCAAAAGTTGGAGATATGTAGAAGGCAACAAGCTGGGGTAAGCTTAATTTTAGTCTCGGTGCTGTGAAGGATCAAGGAGGTCATCTTAGGACAGTTCCACCAGATATGCAGCATGTCTCCCTTTGCCTCCCCGCATCTCCAGCACAAGTCTGAAGCCATCAGGTACCATTATTTCACATTTACTGGTGTTGCATACCATTGCAATAGTAGTTTATATGGATTTTCTTGTAGTCTTGTGCTGATTGAACATTTGTGCGCTAGAATACACGCATTCTCCCACTGGGAGTCTGGGAAATGCGCTTGGAATGCGGCTTCCCACTGGCTTCTGAACTTGGCCGAGTCTGCAGCATCTGGCTGTTGAAGACACGCATACATAAATGAGGTTGTTTTCACAATTGGGTCGCCGCTTGAACAGATTAATTCAAATGAAGTAAATTCCCTAACCACATCTTTTTTCTATCAGAGGAGAGTAGATAATGACAGGTTTGTGTATGATTCCAGAATGAGATTGCAATGGGTGAGAGGCTATCCAGCAACTTGTCGTGGGGTAAAATCTGTCCTGCATTTACAAAGTGTGATGCTGTGAGAGGTGTTGCGTCTTCATACCCATTCCTGGGGGAAAGTCAGGGTTATTGAGAAGTGGCGTTAGTGGCCCAGGAGATGTAGATATATGGTAGAGTGAGGCGTTTTTATGGAAAACTTTTAGGGTGGCTCCGATAGTAGGATGTTGTGAAAATTCCAGGGGACATTTGGCCCAAGGGATCCATGGTGAGAATTTCAATGGGGTCCTTGAAAAACTCTCCTCAAGAGACACCCAGTCTTTATTTGCTGCATGGCAGTGCCAATCAATAAGCCAATCAATAATTCTGGCCAGATGTGTAGCATAATAATACAGCCTGAAATTTGGCACACCCAAGCCACCTGCAGCTTTGGGCTTCATGAGTAAGCGTAAATTGATACGAGGTTTTCTATGTGCCCATAGAAATTTCCAAAGTACAGATTGTAACTGCTTAAAAAAACTGGCAGGTATAACAATTGGCAATGTGTGGATAAGATATCACAGTCACGGAAGTATGGTGATTTTATCAATAGCAGCTCTGCTGAACTAGGAAAAGAATTTGAGCGACCATTTGGAAAGGTCTAGTTCAATCCGGTGTAGCATTGGTTTGACGTTATGTGAAAAAATGTTGGTGAGCATGGGTGTGAGCCAGATCCCTAGATATTTAAGCGCTCCGGTCACCCATTTGAAGGAGTTGTTCTGTCGGGCCTGGGTCACTATGTTTATAGGGAGGGTGAGATTCATGGCCTCTGATTTGGCATAGTTGATTTTGAGATTGGAGATATATCCATAGATAGTGAAAGCATGTAATAAAATGGGGATAGAGATCTGCGGTCGGGTTAAGAAAAATAGTAGGTCGTCCACATAGGCAGCAGTTTTATACATTTTAGTTCTTATCTCGAAACCCGAAATTGAGGGAGTTTTGTTAATCCTGCGGATAAATGGTTCTAATTAAAGTATAAATAGCAGGGGTGACAGTGGGCATCCCTGTCTAGTGCCATTTTTGATGAAGACTGGCTTCCGACAGGGTGCCGTTGATCTTCAGTCTAGCTATTGGATTCTGATACAGGGAGGAAATCCAGGTAAGCATATGAGGTTTCAAACCTATATATGAACATGTGGTCAATAAATAGTTCCAGGAAACCCTGTCGAAGGCCTTCTCCATGTCAGTAGACAGGAGAAAGCCACCAAAACCTGATTGACGGCAATGATGGATCAAGTTAAGGGCCTTCGTTACATTGTCCCTGGCTTCCCTCCCTGGCATAAACCCAACTTGTTCTGGACCTATAAGTTGAGGTAGAAAGGTGCGTAAACTATTAGTGACTATTTTAGTGAGTAGTTTCAGATCAAGATTAAGTAAGGATATAGGCCTGTAGCTAGAACAAGCAGTAGGGTCCTTAACTGGTTTGGGAAGTACCCTGACATGTGCCATCAGAAACGAGTTTGGTATTTGGCGAGGTTCCATTAGGAAATTTAGTGTGCATTGTAGTGGGGATTCTAGGATGTTAGTAAATGTCTTATAATAATGAGCTGTAAAGCCATCTGGGCCAGGGCTTTTCCCAGGTTTAAGACTTTTAATTGCAGATGTTAATTCTTCCGAGGATATCGGACTCTCTAGAGACTCCGCATCCTCGTTAGAAAGTATGGGCATATTGCTTTGTGTCAAGTACTCTTGAATTATTTGCTTCCTCTCTCCCTGGAGATTAGTGGGTTTATGCAAGTGGGGAATATTATAAAGTTTGTAGTCATACCGATTATCCAGAGATCCCTCTTCCAATTTATTCACCAGAATATTATTAGCCAAAGAAGCCTCTTTCAGTGCTCTGGCTAAAAATGTTCCCCCTTTATCCCCGTGTTCATAGTAAATGATTTTTTTTTTAAAAAAGGGAGCGTTTGGTCTTTAGGTCGAGCAAGTTCTGAAGGTCTTGTCGGCCTCCAGAAGCTCCATTGCTGTTTTTGTGCCCATTGAAAGTTTGTGATGTGCCTCTAATTGAGCTATCTTGGATGTTAGCTTCTCAATTTATTCTTCAGGGTCCCGTTTGCGAAGCGCCCCAAGTCTTATGAGTTACCCTCGGATAACACACTTATGTGCCTCCCAGATTGTTAGAGGTGAGGGGTCTTCCGTGCAGTTTTCTGTGAAATAATTATGCTGTGTTTCAGTTATTTTTTGGAGTGAATCTGCGTCAGTCAATAGAGAGGGATTTAATCTCCACATGCAAGGTTTAGTGCGTAAATCAGAGCGATTAAATAGGAGCGAGATGAGAGCGTGTATGCCAATGTGAGCTTCTTGAAGGTCTGGGAGGTCTTTCTGTGAGATAAAAACGTAATCGATGCGGGTATATTTGTTATGGGGTGCTGAATAATAAGTGTAGTCTCTACCTGTCGGATTTACTATGAGCCAGGAATCTATCATAGTTATGGAATGGAGTAGTGTTTTGATGTGTTTTAAGGTACGATATGTTAGGCTACATTTCCCTGAGGAGGTGTCTTGTAGCGGATTGAGCGGGATGTTGAAATCTCCCCCTAAAACAATACACCCTGAGGCAAAACTTTTCAGTTCTCCAATAAGGTGCTTACAGAATGAGACATGTGCGGTGTTGGGGAAATACCATACCTCCCAACTTTTTGAGATGGGAATGAGGGTCATCTATCAAAAAAACAAGGATTTGTAAAGAATGCAAAAGAATGCAGGCATAGGACACACCCCTGGCCATGTCCCCTTAAAGGAGAATTGTACAAAAAAACAAGATTGGTTAAACCTACAAGTGCTTTTTTTAACAACTACTATTCCTTTATATTGGCTTTTGGAATTTACAAATGCAGTAATTAAGAAATCAGATGAAAGGTTTAGTGCTGGAAAACACTTTTTGATAGATAAAAAGTGCATTTTATATACAACTATATAGATCAGACCAAAATGAGGGACAAATGAGGAGGAATGAGGGACATTGCTCCAAATCAGGGACAGTCCCTCGAAATCAGGGACAGTTGGGAGTTATGAAATACACTTTAGCTAGAGTTAAAGGAATCGACCCCCATGTACCCTTTATAAATAGAAATCTACCTTCTGGATCCGCTAGTTGCTTAATAACCTCAAAGCCCGCTGATTTGTTAAGAAGAATGGATACTCCTTTAGTTTTGGCCATGGATTTCGTGGAGTGATATACTTTAGGAAATTTTTTATGGAGTAGATTTGGAATTTTTTTAGACTGGAAATTAGTTTCTTGTAAGAAGACGAAAGGAGGTTTCACCTTACTAAGTTCTCTGAGTAGAGTAGAGTGTTCAACCCACGAACATTGTGAGAGATCAGGGTAGGGCTTTGGCCCAATGACAAGTACGCCATGGTTCCAACTTGCGACTAAATTAAGGTGACCCTTTGGGTGAGAAAAAAAAAGGGGGGGGGGGGTAGGGGGAGAGGGAGGGGAGCCCTAGGAATAGGGTAGGAAGTGGCAAGTTAGAAAATCTGCCTGCAGTTATTAGTACTGCAAGCTTTTTAATTTATGTGAGCAGCACCTGTGCTGAACCTGTCCGCACAGTTCTGCCCACTTGTGGGGGTAAATGTGAGGAGCTCAGCTTAGGAGATAGGGGTTTGATACTTAGATGACAATAGCAAACGATAAAGTATTAAACAGTTAAACAGCAACATGTATGAAGAGAGTTGTTCTCGGGGGGACCCACAGCCCAATAATGATCATCATATATTTGAGTAAATAATAATAATATCTATGGCTAAGCTATATATAAATGTGACATATGAACAAATATAGTGTATACCTCCCAACTGTCCCTGATTTGGAGGGACTGTCCCTGATTTGGAGCAATGTCCCTCTGTCCCTCTTTCCTCCTCATTTGTCCCTCGTTTTGGTCTGATCTATATAGATGTATATAAAATTCACTTTTTATCTATCAAAAAGTGTTTTCTAAATTGCTTCATTTGTAAATTCCAAAATCCAATATAAAGGAATAGTAGTGGTAAAAAAAGCACTTGTGGGTTTAACCAATCTTGTTTTTTTGTACAATTCTCCTTTAAGGGGGCATGGCAAGGGTGTGTCCTATGCCTGCATACTTTTGCTGATAGGTGTCCCTCATTTCCATCTCAAAAAGTTAGGAGGTATGGTAGTGGAACGATAAGCATAAGGCATCCGCCATCAGTTGTTAACATGACATCAGATTCTCCTATTGTGTACAGTGGGAGAAAAATGGTATATACTCATTACACAATATATTGCTTGCAACATGCTAAGTAAAGGTAACCTCAAGAAAGGAGATTTAAGGAAATATCCTGCGTGTTAGTAAGCCTCTGACAGTACCTTGGTGAACCGAGGTTATTAGTAAGCGAGGGTTGTCGGAGTGCAAATGTTATCAGATCCTTTTACTATCCTGGAAGAGGGAAAAAGAAAGAAAACAAAAAAGTTTTTTTCCTGCAAGAGAGTAACAGGTTAATAAACAGAATAGAAATGGCTTGACTAAATAGTAATAGTCGTTCAGGAGATATAGAGGCAGGGGAGGGGCTGTACAGCCGGGCCCCATCTATGTCTAGGATAAAGGACTCTGAAACTGAAGAAGAACCCCTTATTTACCAAGTGGGTAGGGAAATGGAGGTAGGGAGAAATGGAGGCAGGGAGGATCTCCTGTCAGACCCTAAAGAGCCAACACAAAGTGCCGCCTTGAATCTCTCAACTGAACCCTGTTCTGCAACAATATAAGGAGCTGTAACAGGGAAGAAGGCCGCATGTGCGATATTTTGTGCAGAGGTTATAGCGGTCCCTGCAAATGTAGACCCAATCCCTCATATAAATGTCTCAGAGGTGAGCCCTCCTGAAGGGTGTCCTGAGTAAAGCATGCAGAGTTTTTGGAACTGTTATTCTGAGTTAATATGCTTCCAGGTATAGTAGGAGAAGCCTATAAGGAACATTCAATCCAGACTTGTTATAATTGCAGGTTGTAGTAACAGGTGAAAGTTCTGTATCTGAACATGATACTGAACCAACAGAAACCAGGAAAACAAGGAGAACATGTAACTCTTAAGGTAGGCCAGACCCACTGGTATGGGCGAAAGTTGGTCTTTCGGGTCTGGTCACAGTATCTGGTTTGCTTGGAAGAATATGGTGAGCGGCCCACACTTGAGCTCAGTTGTTTGCCATATTTACTTTTCTTCAGTAGAGGCTTGGCCGGGGATGAATGTGGTGTGCTGACAGGGCTACGCTCTAGTGGAAGCATTCTGAATTGGGCGTACCACTCAGGCAGGTCTATATGAGGGATGTGTAAGTCAGCACAAAAATCTGGGAGTTCATCTGGCATCCACAGAATGAATTGTTTCCCATTTATTGTGGCTTACAAAGAAAAGGGAAAGCGCCATTTGTAGACAATCCCATTTTCTCTGAGCACATCCAGCAGGGGGCACATAGCCCTTCTATTTTGCAGAGTAAAAGGAGTCAGATCTTGAAATAGAGCGAGTGTACTGTCATTGAAAATAATTTGATCGCTCTTCCGGGCTTGATTAAGGATTTCTTCCTTTAATGGAATGTTCTGAAGACAGCATATAATGTATCTGGGTAGTGCTGTGTCAGGAGGTTTCATTCTCAAGGCCCTATGAGCTGGACAAACTCAATGGGGGTATGCGCAGGTTTTTCCATTATGTTGTTAAAAATGTATCTCAGGGCAGAAGGAAGTTGGTCAGAGTTAATCGATTCAGGGACTCCCCGCACCCTTATGTTGTTTCTCCTGCCTCTGTTATCAAGGTCTTCCAAGTGTCTGTTCATTTCAATCAGATGAGCTAAGTGGGATAATGTGGTGGCCTCCAAACGGTTTATAGCCCTGTCTCTCCTACCGTCAGCTCTTTCCATAGTGGCCATTTCCTCAGTCAGAGACAATAGGTCAGCCTTCAGATCAGTTATGGCTGAGAAGAAGGTGTTTGTATTGTCTGTGGCAATTGCTGTCATGTCACCCAGAGTGAGGGGATGGTTTGGGTTCCCCGACCCACTTACCAGGTCCTCTGCAGCAGACTGAGAGCCGTCACTGAGCTCTTTCTCCCCTCCTCGTGTAGGCGCCATCTTGCGTGGTGTACCACGGCCTGATTGGGTCTTGCTTTGAAAGATGCTGCGGGTATAGGATGTCGCTGACAGCCGCCGCGATCCCCAGTGTTGTTCCTCAGCAATCTGCTCATTATAGAGTGTATGAAGTGCCAGAGAAGGGCTGCAGGGTTGTGGGTCTCCTGGAGCTCTGTGATCAAGCAGCCATCTCCGCCACGCGCCAAGCCACGCCCCCTCCCTCCTTTTTTTTTTCTCCCTTCATTCTTTCCCTCCCTTTTTATCATTCTTTCTCCATTCCATCTTTCCTTCCTTCCTTCCTTCATTATATACCCTACATACATCCCTTATCTTATAGTTTAAAGCAGGGTTAGGTTATAAAAAAATATCCCAAGCTTTGAACCTATTTGAAAAGCTCTGTTCAATCCATCATCGGAAAATGGAAAGAGTATGGCACAACTGCAAACCTACCAAGACATGGCCGTCCACCTAAACTGACAGGCCGGGCAAGGAGAGCATTAATCAGAGAAGCAGCCAAGAGGCCCATGGTAACTCTGGATGAGCTGCAGAGATGCACAGCTCAGGTGGGAGAATCTGTCCACAGGACAACTATTAGTCGTGTTCTCCACAAATCTGACCTTTATGGAAGAGTGACAAGAAGAAAGCCATTGTTAAAAGAAAGCCATAAAAAGTCCTGTTTGCAGTTTGCGAGAAGCCATGTGCGGGACACAGCAAACATGTGGAAGAAGGTGCTCTGGTCAGATCAGAACAAAATTGAACTTTTTGGCCTAAAAGCAAAACTCTATGTGTGGCGGAAAACTAACACTGCACATCACCCTGAACACACCATCCCCACCGTGAAGCATGGTGGTGGCAGCATCATGTTGTGGGGATGCTTTTCTTCAGCAGAGACAGGGAAGCTTGTTAGAGTTGATGGGAAGATTGATGAAGCCAAATACAGGGCAATCCTAATAGAAAACCTTTTATAGTCTGCAAAAGACTTGAAACTGAGGCGGAGGTTCATCTTCCAGCAGGACAATGACCCTAAACATACAGCCAGAGCTACAATAGAATGTTTAGATCAAAGCATATTCATGTGTTAGAATGGCCCAGTCAAAGTCCAGACCTAAATCCAATTGAGAATCTGTGGCAAGACTTGAAAATTGCTGTTCACAGATGCTCTCCATCCAATCTGACAGAGCTTGAGCTATTTAGCAAAGAAGAATGGGCAAAAATGTTACTCTCTAGATGTGCAAAGCTAATAGAGACATCCCCGAAAAGACTTGCAGCTATAATTGCAGCGAAAGGCGGTTCTATAAAGTATTGACTCAGGGGGGCGCCATACAAATGCACGCCATACTTTTCACATATTTATGTGTAAAAAAAATGGAAAACCATTTATCATTTTCCTTCCACTTCACAATTATTTGCCACTTTGTGTTGGTCTATCACATAAAATACCAATAAAACACATTTACGTTTTTAATTGTAACATGAAAAAATTTGGAAAATTTCAAGGGGTATGAATACTTTTTCAAGACACTGTACATCCCTTATCTTTTCTTTCCCTCTGTTCTTTACCCTGATATAAACTGAACAATATGCCTTCCTTCTCTTCATCCCTCCCTTCTTTTTTTCTCCCTTCCTTCTTTCCCATCTTCCTTTCTTCTTCCTTCCTTCCATCCCTCCCCTCTTTCCTTCCTTAATTCCTTGTTTTCCTTCCTTAAATATACACCATTTATCTTTTCTATCTCTTTGTTCTTTATCCCATTGTAAATCGTTCTTTCTTTCTCTCTTCATTCTTTCCTTCCCTTTTTATCATTCTTCCTTCATTCCATTTTTTCTTCCTTCCTTCATTACATACCCTACATGCATCCCTTATCTTTTTTTCCTTTGTTCTTTACTCTGCTATAAACTAAACAATATGCCTTCCTTCTCTTCATCCCTCCCTTCTTTTTGTCTCCCTTCCTTCCTTCCCATCTTCTGTCCTTATCTTTTCTATCTTTGTTCTTTATCCTATTGTAAATCTTTCTTTCTTTCTTTCTTTCTTTCTTTCTTTCTTTCTTTCTTTCTTTCTTTCTTTCTTTCTTTCTTTCTTTCTTT
>NC_133333.1:24080332-24290332 GCF_042186555.1 Aquarana catesbeiana
TTGTCGCCCTTTTCAACCAATGGGTAGCCTCTGATGACATCATCACCCTCTTCAGCTATTGGGTGGCCTCTGATGACATTGTCACCCTCTTCAGCCATTAGGAAGCATCTGATGATATTGTTGCCCTCTTTAGCTATTGGGTGGCCTGTGATGACAATGTCACCCTCTTCGGCCATAGGAGGCCTCTGATGACATTGTTGCCTTCTTAAGCCATTGGGTGGCCCCGATGACATCATCATTCTTTTCGGCCACTGGGTGACATTTGACGACATGGCCCCCCTGGCACCCAGCTTCATTCCTGTGAAGGAGTTGGTTGAACACCCCCCCCCCCCCCCCCCCAACAGTTAGACAGACGGATTGAGTTTTTTTCCTGCTTGTGTCCTATTGGGGACATTTCCTTTCACTTCCAGTTTGGAAGCTTCAATAGGAAGTGAGAGAAAATCTACAAATTAAGGTAAGTTTCCCTTAGACAGCCGTCATTGGAATAGATTTCCAAATTGGAAGGTGTCCCCCCCCACCACCACCACCTCTTGCTCTGGTGATAACTGTGAAATTCCTACCCAGTGGGTACACAGACTGTGATAAAAACTTGTCACTGTCCTAACCCTTCCCAACTCTATTTATCCTGTGAGATGACATGTACATTTGCTCTGTGCCAACAGGGGCAAGGGTGAATGTTATTAGGCTATTTTCTCTCCAGCTTGAATGTTCTTTATAGAATGAATAATAAAAATACTGCATCATGGCCACTAGATTGAGCTCATTGACGATCATCGTAAAAGTACAATATGTTGTCAAAAGTATTGGGACGCTTGCCTTGACACGCACTTGAACTTTAATGGCATCCCAGTCTTAGTCTGTAGGGTTCAATATTGAGTTGGCCCACCCTTTGCAGCTATAACAGCTTCAACTCTTCTGGGAAGGCCGTCCACAAGGTTTAGGAGTGTGTCTATGGGAATGTTTGACCGTTCTTCCAGAAGTGCATTTGTGAGGTCAGGCACTGATGTTGGATGAGAAGGCCTGGCTTGCAGTCTCCACTCCAATTCATCCCAAAGGTGTTCTAATGGGTTGAGGTCAGGAGGTCAAGTTCCTCCACCCCAAACTTGCTCATCCATGGCTTTATGGACCTTGCTTTGTGCGCTGGTTGTCCTGACCTCAACCCGATAGAACACCTTTGTGATGAATTAGGTCGGAGGCTGCGAGCCAGGCCTTCTCGTCCAACATCAGTGCCTGACATCACAAATGCTCTTCTGGAAGAATGGTCAAACATTCCCATAGACACACTCCTAAACCTTGTGGACAGCCTTCCCAGAAGAGTTGAAGCTGTTAAAGCTGCAAAGGGTGGGCCAACTCAATATTGAACTCTATGGACTAAGACTGGGATGCCATTAAAGTTCATGTGTCTGTAAAAGCAGGCATCCCAATACTTTTGGTGATATAGTGTATATTTGTTTTGTGCCAACGAGGGCAAGGTGGAATGTTCTTAGGCTATTTGCTCTCCAGATGAAACGTTCTTTATAGAATGAGTACTAAAAATACTGCATCATGGCCACTAGATTGCGCTGACGATCAAAGTAAAAGTATTTATTTCCTATCATCCTCAGCTCCATCTAGTGGCCATAATGCAGTATTTTCCTAAATTCATTATTTTCTGTACGAATAGATAACATTGAACCCGGAGGGCAAATAGCCTAAACACATTCGATTTTACACCTATTCACACAGGATAAATAGGTCTGCAATTTTTTTTTATGAATACACCCCTTTAAGTCCACATCCATGGTAGTCTTCCACTGTTTGAGGCCATTAATGACTTAAAGGAATACAGATTTGTCTAGTTTATTATCTGGATCTTGGCAGTGGTATAGCTACTAGGAGAATGGATGTTTTTATCATTGACATTATTATAGGTCTGTTCTAATAAAGGGAGAATTTTATGATGTATTTCCATTTTATAGCATTATGTAAGCCACAGCTCCAAAATTGTGTGTGTTTATATATATATATATATATATATATATATATATATATATATATATATATATATATATATATATCTTTTGCAGTTTATAGTCATGCATGAAACCACAACTCTCTTCCCTTTCTCTTTCTGCCTTCCCCTTTCTTTTCTCTGTAATATCCCTTGAAGTTTATCAGTATTTTACATCACAGCTAAACTTCCCGCCACCCACCCTCCAAACCACATGTTTCCACACCATATTCAGTCAATCTACCCTTAAAAGAAGAACTAAAAAAAAAAAAAAATCTAATTTGCCCACCCCCTCCCCCTTCCTATATGCAAGACCAGGGAAGTCCAATTGTTCTCTTTGTGAAAACAGTGGTCTCTCTGCAGAGGTCAGACACACCCCCTACTAAGTCAAAGCTAGAGCTCTCCAATAAGGAAAGCTTCTGCTGCCTGCTGATTGGAGAGTTTTAGTTGTGACTGACTGGGGGGGTGTTGGACCTCTGCAGAGAGACCTCCATACAGAGCGTAAGGGTACTTCTTTGCTGGCAGAGGACAGGCTTTTCTACTGATAGGGCATACCAATTTTATGCTTCTTTGCACCTGAAACATATTTAGCTGATTTAAACTTAAAGAGGTTTGTAAACCCTTCCATATTCCCAGTGAAGTGACTGGCCTCGGGTGATACATAGAGATGAAACAAATCCTCCTACACAAGTTGTACCTGTTTATCTGTAGGCTTCTCTTCTATGTAGCTGTGCAGAATGCATAGCTCCCAACTGTCCCTGATTTCGAGGGACTGTCCCTGATTTGGAGCAATGTCCCTCTGTCCCTCATTCCTCCTCATTTGTCCCTCATTTTGGTTTGATCTATATAGTTGTATATAAATTGCACTTTTTATCTTTCAAAAAGAGTTTCCCAGTGCTAAACCTTTCATCCAATTTCTAAATTGCTGCATTTGTACATTTTAAAAGCCAATAGAAAAGGAATAGTAGTGGTAAAAAAAGTCCTTGTGGATTTAATTAACTTTTTTTGGGGTTATTCTCCTTTAAGGGGGTGTGGCAGGGGGCGTGTCCTATGCCTACATACGTTTGGTAGTAGGTGTCCCTCATTCCTATCTCAAAATGTTGGGAGATATGCAGAATGTACAGACTTTGTCTGAGTTTTCAGAAAAGCCGGAGGCTGAGAACTGAAAGCGGAACTTCAGTCATTTTTTCATCTTCCCATCTTTTAAATCTTCTGCCCTTGTTGTTGTTTTAACTTTGGATAGTAAAACATTTTTTTTCTGCCAGTAAATCCCTTATACGGCCCACTTCCTGTTTCTTGTCTCGTCATTAGCCTAGGCTTATAACATCATGCACAGCTCTCTCTCTCACTCTTGTGAGAGTTTGCCAGGAAGGGAGGGGGGGGGTGAGTCATAAGAGGGCCAATGAGAGCTGCAGAGCTGGAGGTGTGCCTCTGTATGTCTGTGTAAATCCAGGAAGTGAACAGGCAGCAGCTTCAGCTGCCCACAGTTAAAATGGACGCGGCCAGACTCAGTGGAGGGAGATTTCTGCAGCATATTTGCATAGCTCCCAACTGTCCCTGATTTGGAGGGACTGTCCCTGATTTGGAGCAATGTCCCTCTGTCCCTCTTTCCTCCTCATTTGTCCCTCATTTTGGTCTGATCTCTATAGTTGTATATAAAATGCACTTTTTATCTTTTAAAAAGTGTTTCCCAGAGCTAAACCTTTCATCCAATTTCTAAATTGCTGCATTTGTAAATTTTAAAAGCCAATATAAAGGAATAGTAGTGGTAAAAAAAAGTGAATTTATTTAACCTTTTTTGGTTAATTCTCCTTTAAGGGGGCATGTCCTATGCCTACATACATTTGCTAATAGGTGTCCCTCATTCTCATCTCAAAATGTTGGGAGGTATGTATTTGGCAAGAACAGAATCAAGCTTCAGAGTGGCAAAGATTTTTTTATTACAGAAAAGTGTCAAACGTGTCCGCCGCAATGCCGCAGTCCCGCAGTCCCGCTAAAAATCGCAGATCATCGCCATTACTACCAAAAAAAAAAATGATAATAAAAATTCCATAAATCTATCCCCTACTTTGTAGACGCTATAACTTTTGCACAAACCAATCAATAGACGCTTATTGCGATTTTTTTTTTTTTTACCAAAAATATGTAGAATACATATCGGCCTAAACTAAGGAAGAAATTTGTTTTTTTTTTACATTTTTTGGGGGTATATTTTTTATAGCAAAAAGTAAAAAATATTGTTTTTTTTTTTTTTTTTTCAAAATTGTCGCTCTTTTTTTGTTTATAGCGCAAAAAAGAAAAACCGCAGAGGTGATCAAATACCACCAAAAGAAAGCTCTATTTGTGGGGGAAAAAAAGGACGTCAATTATGGACGCCCAAATGTCGCAGTCACGATAAAAATCGCAGATCGCCGCCATTACTAATAAAAAAAAAAATTAGTAATACTAAAAAAAAAAAAAAATTAATAATAAAAATGCCACAAAACTATCCCCTATTTTGTAGACGCTATAAATTTTGTTTGGGTACAACGTCACACAACCGCACCATTGTCAGTTAAAGCGACGCAGCGTGGTATTGCAAAAAAAAAAAAAAAAAAGCCTGGTCAGGAAGGGGGTAAATCCTTGCAGTCCTTGAGTGGTTAAGGAGATTCATCCTGTCTATTTGTCCTGTCTTCTTTTATCATCAAAAAGTGACAGTCACCAGAACAGGAAAAAAAAAATTGTCCAATGGGGACACCCCAGGGATTCCCTCACTTTGAAGGGATTTCCTCTCACTTCCTGTTTCGGCTATGGGACAGGAAGTGAAGGGAAATCTCCCCGACGGGACATAGATGCAAAAAAATAAATAACAATGACAGGGGTTATAACCCTCCCTTACTCTGTCCTAAATATAAAAAAAAAATGCTTGTGTTCTACTTTAATTGATTAAAACAGGCTGACATTCTGATCACTTTCGCTCTTTACAGTGATCCTTTCCCATACAGAGAAGAGTAATGGGGTCACTTACCTTTCCCAGCCCTAAGCTGGATGAACTCACCTTTCCTCACTCATGCGTCAACCTTTTCAGCTGTTGGAAACATAAATACAATTTAAATTTTTCTTTTATGTGTATTGTGTGTTTAGTCATTGTGTTCGCTACCGACCTCCTGTATAAACCATCGCCCTGTTATCTCCACTTCTTATCGATTATTGTATTGGTGCAACACAGGAAACAAAGCCGATTGTACTTCTTGTTGAGACATATTTTATTACTGTCATTTACGACAATTACAACCTTTCACTGCCACGTGGGGACAACCGAATCTGAATTTAACCGCTTCAGCCCCCCCGGAAGATTTTACCCCCTTCCTGGCCAGAGCACTTTTTTTTTTTGGCGATTCAGCACTGCGTCGCTTTAACTGACAATTGCGCGGCCGTGCGACGTCGCACCCAAACAAAATTGACGTGCTTTTTTTCCCCCACAAATAGAGCTTTCTTTTGGTGGTATTTGATCGCCTCTGCGGTTTTTATTTTGTGCGCTATAAACAAAAAACTAGCGACAATTTTGAAAAAAAAAAAAAAACGCAATATTTTTTTACATTTTGCTATAATAAATATCCCCCAAAAATATATATAAAAAAACATTTTTTTCCTCAGTTTAGGCCGATATGTATTCTTCTACATATTTTTGTTTTTATTATTCATTTTTTTTATCAGTAATGGCGGCGAGCTGCAATTTTTATCAGGACTTCAACATTATGGCGGACACATCGGACAATTTTGACACTATTTTGGGACCATTGTCATTTATACAGCAATCAGTGCTATAAAAATGCACTGATTAATGTGTAAATGACACTGGCAGTGAAGGGGTTAACCACTAGGAGGCGATGAAGGGGTTAAGTGTGTCCTAGGGAGTGATTCTAACTGTGGGGGGGGATGGGCTTCAACACACATGACAGCGATCACCGCTCCCTTTTTAGTGTTTGGTTCACTTTTCAGATTGCACTGCACATAACTTTTTCCACTGAATACAAATTTGTTTGTTGCTGTGTTGGTTGCTTTAACACATTCAGGGATCAGTGCGGTATTAACCCTTTCCTTTTATATATCGCCTACCCTAGTTCCTCTTCTTTCGTTAACATTCCAGAAAAAATAAAAACCTTTCCATTTTCATTACATACATTATATTAGATCCAGTGACATCTTCACTTGGTCTCTGTGTTTCTCTATGCAATGCTGGTTGGAGGGGCAGTGCAGGGCTGTAAATAGTTTCCTGAATACATTACAGCACCCTGCCCTCCAGAAATTCAACCGTCCAGATGCAAGCACTGTGCTGGCTCTTGGGAGGAGTTATGCAAATATAAAAAAAGCCTTAATGGGAGGGTATCTGTTTTGAGGAGTGGGTGTTCCTAGGCAGGCTGTAGTTGCCCTAGGTAACACCCACATATGATGCCAAGCCTCAGGATTGAAAGAACTAAAATTCAATGAATGATAGGGGCGGGTCAGGGCAGGGGTGGACTGACCATTCGGGCACTCGGGCACTGCCTGAGGGCCCCATGCTACTAAGGGGCCCCATCAGGGTTGCCAGCCTCAATAAAACCAGGGACAGTATGTAAAAATCTGTGTTTTTTTTTAAAATCCCAAGATTATAGCTTCCCCGCCTCTCCAGTACCTTTTCAGTGTGTGTGTGTGTATTCTGTGTGTGTGTATTCTGTGTGTGTATACTGTGTGTGTATATTGTGTGTGTATACTGTGTGTGTGTGTGTGTATATATTGTGTGTGTATACTGTATGTGTGTATACTGTGTGTGTATATTGTGTGTGTATACTATATGTGTGTGTGTATACTGTGTGTATATACTGTGCGTGTATACTGTATGTGTGTGTGTGTATACCGTGTGTGTATATTGTGTGTGTATACTGTATGTGTGTGTGTGTATACTGTATGTGTGTGTGTATACTGTGTGTGTATATTGTGTGTGTATACTATATGTGTGTGTATACTGTGTGTATATACTGTGTGTGTATACTGTATGTGTGTGTGTGTATATTGTGTGTGTATACTATATGTGTGTGTGTGTGTGTGTATACTGTGTGTATATACTGTATGTGTGTATACTGTATGTGTGTGTGTATACTGTGTGTGTATATTGTGTGTGTATATTGTGTGTGTATACTATATGTGTGTGTATACTGTGTGCATATACTGTGTGTGTATACTGTATGTGTGTGTGTGTATATTGTGTGTGTATACTATATGTGTGTGTGTGTGTATACTGTGTGTATATACTGTGTGTGTATACTGTATGTGTGTGTGTATACTGTGTGTGTATATTGTGTGTGTATATTGTATGTGTGTATACTGTGTGTATATACTGTGTGTGTATACTGTATGTGTGTGTGTATACTGTATGTGTGTGTATACTGTGTGTATATACTGTGTGTGTATACTGTATGTGTGTGTGTATACTGTGTGTATATACTGTATGTGTATACTGTATGTGTGTGTATATACTGTATGTGTATACTGTATGTGTGTGTATACTGTATGTGTGTATACTATGTGTGTATATACTGTATGTGTGTATACTGTATGTGTGTGTGTATACTGTGTGTGTATATTGTGTGTGTATACTGTATGTGTGTATACTGTGTGTATATACTGTGTGTGTATACTGTATGTGTGTGTGTATACTGTGTGTATATACTGTGTGTGTATACTGTATGTGTGTGTGTGTGTGTATACTGTGTGTGTATACTATATGTGTGTGTATATACTGTGTGTGTATACTGTATGTGTGTGTGTATACTGTGTGTATATACTGTGTGTGTATACTGTATGTATGTGTGTATACTGTGCGTGTATACTATGTGTGTATACTGTATGTGTGTGTGTATACTGTGTGGCCCCATAATCTATTCCCTGGGGGCCCCACAATCTCCTATTGCCCGGGGGCCCCATGAGTTGTTAGTCCGCCCCTGGGTCAGGGAGATTCGGGTTGGGGAGGAAAGAACAAGATTATGCTGGATGTCCTCCAACTAGGAGATAAGGCTCGGATTTGCTACAGCTTCCAATGCACTAATGAGAAGCTAGAAGGAGAAATGTCCCCTTACATTGGTGGTCAGTAAAGAAATGCCCCCTACATTGGAAGTAAGTAAGAAATGCCCCTTTATATTGGTTTTCAGTGGGGGAAAATCCCCCTATGCACTTGTGATCAGTGTAGAGTTGACCCCTTAAATTGAATGACAATGGAAAATTGACCTCTTACATTGGAAGTCATTGTAGATGTGAGATTCTTTTCTCATTGCTCACTGCCCAAAGAAACCCCTAAGAACCTCATGGGGGACCCTATTGTTCTAACAAACCCTACTGAGAAAGCCTTGTCTGATTACTCTACATGTCAGCTCTTCCACCGCTCACCTCCCTACATAACATTTGTTATGTAGCTTCTGGAGTAGGAGCGAAAGGAGTACTATAGAGGAGCCATTCTCAGCCAAGGTTCTGTGGAGGTCCGGGGTTCCTCCAGAGGTTGGAAGGGGTTCCTTGAGCTATGGCTGGTTGACCACTTGTTTGATGTGGTCTGCATAGTTCCAGGGCCAATGCCACTTGATAGAGTCAGGGGCATAACACCAATTATATTTCTAGCTGACTGTAAAGGTGGCATTCTGATTACCACTGTAAGGGGACAATCTTCCCACTGACCTCCAATGTAAGTGGCATTCTTCCCACTGCCCACCAATGAAGGGAGCATTCTTCTCACTGCCCACCAATGTAAGTGACATTCTTCCCACTGACCACCAATGTAGGGAGCATTCTTCCCACTGACCACCAATGTAAGTGGCATTATTCCTACTGACCTCCAATGTAAGTGGCATTCTTCCTACTGACCTCCAATGTAAGTGGCATTCTTCCCACTGACCTCCAATGTAGGGAGCATTCTTCCCACTGACCTCCAATGTAAGTGGCATTCTTCCCACTGACCTCCAATGTAGGGAGCATTCTTCCCACTGACCTCCAATGTAAGTGGCATTCTTCCCACTGACCACCAATGTAGGGCGCATTCTTTCTACTGCCCACCAATGTACGTGGCATTCTTCCTACTGACCAGCAATATAAGGAGCATTCTTCCTACTGACCTCCAATATAAGTGGCATTCTTCCCACTGATCACCAACGTATGGAGCATTCTTCCCACTGACCACTTATGTAAGGGGCATTCTTCCAACTGACCACCAATGTAGAGGGACATTCTTCCTACTGACCACATATGTAAGGGACATTCTTCTTACTGACCTCCAACGTAAGGTTCATTCTTCCCACTGATGACCAATGTAAGGAGCATTCTTCCCATGACCTCCAATGTAAAGAACATTCTTCCCACTGACCACCAAAGTAAGGAACATTCTACCCACTCACCTCCAATGTAAGAGGCATTATCTTAATGACACCCAAAGAATTAATTTTAGCAGGGGTTCCCTGAGACTTAAAAATAATTTTAAGGGATTCTCTAGAGTAAAGTTTGAGAAAGTCTACAATAGAATGTCAATTAAGTGACCACTCGGAATCTGCTGGGGCTGCTGACATCACATCTAAGATGGCGGCACCCAACAGCAGCCTTCTGGGGTTTGGGATGTCTATAGTTAAATAACATAACAAAAACCCATTCAATGCACATATAATCTTATGGAAATATTTTTGTTGAAATGAACAGTCAGGTGACAGGGTCTCTTTAAGATAAATTATATTTTTTCCCCAAACGGAGATGGATTACAAATGGAATTGGATCAATTAGCTTGTCAACCATTGGTCAGTGTAGCAGACAGAGAAACAGAGGAAAATGAAAATCTCTACCCGCTTTCGACTTTCTGTGCTGTATTCTGTGCGATCTTCCAGTAGTATAAACAGGCATCCATTATAGGATGCTGAGCCTGACAACCAAACAAGACCTGATGGTAGAGCGCTCTTTGAAGTACATAACTTTTCCCTTGTAAAACGACCATCGTGGTGGAGCGTGGGAGGATAAGTGGTCGCTGGCTTTTAAAGCACTAAATCTTCCGTGTATGAATTTGTTGTGGATTCGGATTTGGAGAAAAGAATCTGTATAAACAGCCTCTCTTCTGAACCCGTCAGTTGTGTCTCTGTAATGTAAGCAAAGGCGTTGCCAAGGTTGTTCTGAAACTTTAGTTAGTTAACCGCCTCTGATTCCTCTTCATTGCGGGTCATTCTTCAGTTTTCAATGCAGTGATAGTTTGATTGACAATTACTTTGCAATGCAACACTGTACTCCATTGATCATGCTTTGTTAGCTGCTTCCTGGCCACAGCAGCCTGGGGATGACAGCGCTAAACTGGGATATGATGTAATACTTGTCACTTTAGTATTGGGGAAGAATGGATGTTGGCTGATCCCTCTCTTTCTATTCCACCCACCAACACTGGCCATGCCGGTCCAAGGCCTGCAGGTAGCAAAGCAAAGCAGAGCCTGGAATATCATGGGGCAGTTGAGCGGGGGGGTCTGTACCTTTTTTTTGTAAAATTATTTTTTATTCATTTTATACAATGGAAAAGCAACCTGGCACAACACCGAGCCACTCATATGGCCAACATGGCCATTATATTTACCGTAAAAAAAAACTGACTAACAGTATCTCTAACTAGACATTAAGTGACTGACTCCCCCACCCCCCAACAACCCAAGACTCAAGTTCCTTCACGCACTTCTCAGAAACCTTGTATCCAGAAAAACAATGCACCAGGTACTCAATACACGTCTCAATGATTGACCATCCAGTGCCCGCTTACCACCATCATTAAACCCAATCAGCCTTTATAGCTGTAACTCTTCAGCAGTGAAAACCAGCCAGTGCTCGTTGGGCCTCAGATATCTCCCAACCATGACCCGGGTGTTAAAAGGATGTACACACAATGGCTAATCGACATTAATAAAACTCCTACCCCACTGTTACATCAGAATTATACCACGCTTGCGAAACCTCAAATTTCTTTCCGCATCCCCTTGACGGGTATGTCGCTTTATAATAGGGCATCATTGAATTCACCAGCCCCTTCCAAAAAAGTAGGGAGGGGGCTTCAGGTTTCCTCCGATGTAATAGTATGGCCTTCCTACCCATAAAACAGTAGGATATTGATTAGAGTTCTGCGAGCCAGAGATGGAACCACCTCTTCAACCAATCCAAGGAGACACACTCTGTCAGCGGGACAGGGACCACCAGGACCTTGGCTATGCAGGAGGCAACCTCAGTCCAGAACTGTTGGATCTGAGGGCACCCCCAAAATATATGGTCGGCAGCCGCTGGTGAAAAAGTACACCTCCAACAGTCTAGCTGGGGTATAATACATGTTATGCAAGAATTTAAAGTGGAGCAATCTATCTCTCGCCTCCACCAGGTGCTGAAAGGGATGATCCCACATATCATTCCACTCCTCACCCTGGATGTCGGGAACCTCTGCTTCCCACCTTTCCCTACACTTGGCTACTGCCAATGGCCTTTTTTAAAATAATTATTTGAATGCAACAAATAAAGTTTTAGGAAGTTCCTCAGAGGTAAGCAGATTTTCTAGGTCTGAGGGGAAGGACTCAATAGCTCGGTCCTTCTCAGACCCCTAGAAAATAAAATGGTGGTCATTGCAATACTTTATGTCACACCCTATTTGCACAATTTTTTTAGGAAAAAATACACTTTTTTGAATTAAAAAATAAGACAGTAAAGTTAGCAGAATTTTTTTTTTATATTGTGAAAATTAATGTTACGCCGAGTAAAATGACACCCAACATTTCACGTTTCAAAATTGCGCCCACTCGTGGAATGGCGACAAACTTTGGCACTTAAAAATCTCCATTGGCGACGTTTAAAAATTTCTACAGGTTAACAGTTTTGAGTTACGGGGGGGGGTCTAGGGCTAGAATTATTGCTCTCGCTCTAATGATCGCGGCAATACCTCACATGTGTGGTTTGAACACCGTTTTCATATGCGGGCGTGACTTACGTATGCATTCACTTCTCGGCGGGACGGGGCGCTTGAATTTTTTTTTTTTTTTTTTTTTTTTATTTCTTTATTTGATTTTATACTGTCCTTATAAAAAAAAAAATTGGGTCACTTTCATTCCTATTACGAGGTTGTAATGTTGTAATAGAAAAAAAGCATGACAGGACCTTTTAAATGTGAGATCTGGGGTTAAAAAGACCTCAGATCTCATATTTACACTTAAGTGCAATAAAAAAAAAAAGAAAAAGAAAAATGACGTCATTTTTTTTCTTTTGCAAAACTTTAAGACCATTGGGCGGTAGTGACGCTTGACGTCGCTTCCACCATCTAATGTTATGGAGTCGAGTGGGGGCCATCATTCCCTCACTTGGCATCCAGACTCAGAGGGGAAAGGACGCAATTGTCTGCGCTGCTGCTGATGGCTCCGGTTAGCAGCGGAGAGGACCGGAGCGTGGCGGGAGGGTCCTCTCCCGCCACCACTTTCTGAATGATCCCTCTGTCTTCTGGAACCTGTGTGTCACCTAGAAGGCAGCGGGGGAAGGAGGAAGGGGTCATGCAGCCTCATAGGACAGAGGAGAATGAAAACTCGTCCTACAAGCTTTAACCAGACACTGATAGAAGTCAAAACACTGCTATATACTGCTGATGAGAAAAGGTATTTAGCAGTTTATATCTACTAACATAATTGCATTTCCATGTTCTGTGTACTGTGGGAGACCAGATATAGTGAATGCAGGGTCCTGGGTTTAGTAACAATTTAATATAGGGTCACTAATGAGATAGGATGAAGCTGACATATACAGGGAAGGAGGACTAAGGGTTAAAATCAGTTTACTATAGCTGATGCTGGAGCCAATGATTGGGAACCAATGATCGAAAGAATCATTCATTCATTAGTTCCTTCGCCAGAGGAAGGGGAGGGGTCACAGATATAAACACTACTTTTTACATGGTGGGACAACCAATCACAATGACCATGTGGTACAGAGTCACTTGCTCAGGAACCTTTACATTGGATTGGACAAGGACTGGCTACATAAAAACAAACAATGTGTCAATTTGACAGCAGGATAGATGTGAGACGTGACCAGGTCAGCGTGACACTTCATGGGGGGTGGGGTCCCAGTACCCAACTATCTCACAACTAGTATAAATGGGGCCCTTTGTGCAGCTGCACAGGCACCACAAAAGGCATATCCACCCCTAATTCACTATTTAGCCTAGCATCCCGTACTAGACTTACTATGACCTGCTTGGAAGGCAGTAGCTGTGAATGGTGCCAGATATTTGTATGGTTTAGCAGCTGTGTCAATAACATCTCACAAATCTTTCAAGCACTGTGTGACAGATTGGGTCAGATAATCAGTAAATAGACTGCGGGAGGCCCTAATACCTAATGCGCCACCTTATCGCATGTGCTGTTGACTCTGTGTCTGTACTCACCATGTAATCTGCGCTGTGGAAGGGATCGTGAAAGAAATGAAAAGGTCCAGCTGATAGAGGGGTGTTTTATGCTACTAAATAATGGAAGTGAGCTGCAAGGATGAGGGCAACATGCGTGACATGTTCAACTTCCACTTGACCTTTCAATGAATGAACAGGAACGTTGGAAAGCATATCTAAAACCAAAACATTTTTCCCATTTTCCATAAAGTGGGGAAGAATAAAACCTCTTCATACACTCACTGACCAGCTAATACAAAAGACTATGGTTCCCTATGGGCGAGACACTGACACCCTTATTTCTACTATACAAAGTCCATATTAGGACAATTATGTCGTGATCCAGGACAAGGTGAAGATAATGCTCTGAATATGGTACATCTACCAATAGAAGTGAAGGCCTTGGTGGTAACAAATGGCTTAGGTTCGGTGGTTCTCCACAAACTGGGGGACCCTCAAAAAAATAAGGGTCACCCAGATTGATTAATCAATATACAGTTGCACCAGAAAACGCAACAAAAATAATCCAAAGCCAAAACAGTTTTCCCATTTTCCATAAAGTGGGGAAGGATTAAAACCTCTGCCCCTTCATACACTAATAGATCAGTAACCACCTAATACAAAAGACGATGATCCCCAATGGGCGAGACACTGACAAGGTGCCTCAGCTGTTCATATGTAAACAGACATTCGAGGTATTACATGTGATTAGATATAGATGAGTAGCCCTGGACTAAGGATGAGCTATGGTTTTGGCTGAACTCAAGTCAACCCAAACCCACAGGAAACTTTCACATGACATCAGGTTGCATTCCCAATCAGCTACGACCATGGAATACTCCACCCCACAGCTACATGTAGCAAAGGGCAGGGCTGGCGACATCATTAACCTAATATAGCCACACGGCCAAATTGGTCAATGGCATGGTCCATATATGGCCATGTGGCCATAATAAGTCAACTCCACAACTGGAACTCCAGGGCCACAACTGATTGGCATGGAGGCTTGCTGTCATGACAAAGACAGGATAATTCAATTGGTTGCAGACTGGTAGGTAAGTTGAGCTGGGAATTTCCTTTGGTTTTGTTTGACATGCATCTCCCTTCCATTTGCTCCTTGCTGCAAATGCCAGTTATAGATGGGGGCAGTGGCGATTTGTTTGTTGCTCTCATGACAATTTTATTCTGGATCGAACCTTAGTTCATCCTTACCCTGGATGCAGGAAAGCTCTTAAAAAAGTATTTTTATTGTAAGCAGAGATGAGCACAGGTTTGGTCCAAACGTAGGTATGGACCAAACCTGGAAGCAAGCTGCCACTCCTGCCAAATCAGCACCCTATAAGCCGCAACCAGGGCATTCCATGCCCTGCAGTCGCACATAACTAAGGGGTGGGGATGCTTGTGGCACTCATTGACATTGTTCAAACGTGGCCATATAAAGTCAATAATTTTACGGGCAGCCCCACCCCGTTGTTACATGCCCCTACATGACATGGAATGCTCTGGCTATCGCTGATTGGGCAGTGATTTGAGGAGGGTGACAGCTTGCTTCAGGGTTGGGTCTGATCCAAAGGACGGACCAAACCCACGCTCATCCCTAATTGAAAGTAATGATAAGTGGATCCACTCGTGACCTGGCAGAGGTGTCCTTAGAGGTAATTTCAATGTTACAGAGTGTTAGATAGGATCTCTACCCAGGTCAATGGGCCAGTGGGATTTCAACTTCTATCTAAAAGGGTGTGAAGCATAGATGTGCCGTGTCATCATGACGTAATTGTTGTGTTCGTAAACATCTGTGATCCCAGCTGATTCTTGGTGGTGGGCAGCTCTATTTGGCCGTGTGAATGAGGTCTTCAAGTGACTTTGTCCCTACAACTGTTTACCAAGCTTGTTTAATCCACACAATCACAAATGCTGTATCTGTTTGCACTAAACATACATGTTGTTTTAAAAAAGAATAAATGTTTGCATTGGGCAGGATCGCAAATGATCTCAGAGCAAATTTAACTACAGATAATCTAAAGAAAGGACTCTGTGGTTATAGAGTAACATTACAAAAAAAGCAAAGGAGGCAAACATGTTATGCCCCGTACACACGGTCGGATTTTCCTACGGAAAATATGTGATAGGACCTTGTTGTCGGATATTCCGACCGTGTGTAAGCTCCATCACACATTTTCCATCGGATTTTCCGACACACAAAGTTTGAGAGCAGGATATAAAATTTTCCGACAACAAAATCCGTTGTCGGAAATTCCGATCGTGTGTACACAAATCCGACGGACAAAGTGCCACGCATGCTCAGAATAAATAAAGAGATGAAAGCTATTGGCCACTGCCCCGTTTATAGTCCCGACGTACGTGTTTTACGTCACCGCATTTAGAACGATCGGATTTTCCGACAACTTTGTGTGACCGTGTGTATGCAAGACAAGTTTGAGCCAACATCCGTCGGAAAAAATCCTAGGATTTTGTTGTCGGAATGTCGGAACAAAGTCCGACCGTGTGTACGGGGCATAAGTGATCACCAGGATCCTAAATACATAATGTAGGAAGATGGTAAAGATAAAAATGGATTGAAAAATACAGATAAAAGTTAAAAAATCTGTAGACCTCCAATAAAAACGAATGCTTTGTTTTGGGCAGGAGAGCTTGAAGGTTTGTTACTCAACAGACCGTTAAAGGGTATTAAACCCTAATAACAATCTTCTCTTATTTGCTCCTTTTTTGAATGAAATAATATACCATAAAAAGCATTTTGTTATATCTGCAATAAAAATATATACCTGTTAAACCTGTCAGGAATCCAGTGCTGTCCGGTGCACTCTGCTTATAAGGCCCTTTAGGTAGGGGTCCTCACCAGATTGTTGCTATGCCGAGTTTCCTGTCAATCTTCCTTATTTATTCTCAGGGATTTAAAGCAGAACCTCCGAAACTCCAAAAATGAAATCTGTTCCATTCAAACTCTCTCACCTCTATAATCGCAAATGTTGGGTTTTCTTTTTCTGATTATTTTTTTCTTCTGGCTCCATCCTCTGCCACCATTCTGCCCTAGGCCAGAATTACGTGCCCCTAGCCCTACAACCTCCTGGGATACTCACGTCACATCTTCTAGAAGGTTGCAAGACTAAGCACAAAGAGTGGTCAATGGGGGGGTCCCAATACTTTATTGGTAGCAGGGTGTCTGAACCCAGAAGAGGCAGCCAGCTAAAGAGGACCAAGATGGTGGCATGGGACCTGGGCTATGTCATCCAACAGACAATGTTCATGTTTTGAAGAGAACCCCACCATACAGGTAAGAGGGAAAAAAAAAAACCATGGGGGCAGTTAAGTTCCACTTTAATGCCGCGTACACACGGTCGGACTTTTCGTCTACAAAAGTCCGACAGCCTGTCCGACAGACTTCCGGCGGACTTTCGGCGGACTTGCAGCAGACTTTCTAACGAACGGACTTGCCTACACACGACCACACAAAAGTCCGACGGATTCGTACGTGATGACGTACACCGGACTAAAATAAGGAAGTTCATAGCCAGTAGCCAATAGCTGCCCTAGCATGGGTTTTTGTCCGTCGGACTAGCACACAGACGAGCGGATTTCGGGGTCCGTCGTAGTTACGACGTAAAGATTTGAAGCATGTTTCAAATCTAAAGTCCGTCGGATTTGAGGCTGAAAAAGTCTGCTGAAAGTCCGGAGAAGCCCACACACGATCGGATTACCAGCCAGCTTTAGTCCGTCGGCGTCCGTTGGACTTTTGTAGACGAAAAGTCCGACCGTGTGTACGCGGCATAAGGACAGTGGGTTCAGTTGTTTGGCTGAAGAAAGAAGAGGAGAAGGAACTCCACTCATGCAGAGCACACATATAAAGCCAATATTTGAGCACCAAGGGTACTGGGCTGTGTGCTCTCCTTCAGAGGAGTGTTGGAATTGCTCCCTGGTGGAGATGGGAATAGCGTTGGCCCCATCATTGGGATAGGCCATGGTGATCTAATACTTGACCTGTGTAAGCATTGAGTCTTTCCATTGGATTTGCTTTATTTTGACAAGATACAAAGTTCACGACTGTCATGAAACACCTTCCATTGGCTGCTTTTGAAATTAGTGATTTTTTTTAATGCAAGAAATTCCAATAAAAGGAATGACAATCCTGTCTGAGCCATCGATTATTGGTTTGGTGCACTCCCTTCATGGAAGAACTTGCGTATGTTGGAGAATGGGCAAACTCCAATAACAAGTTTTAGGATCTATAGTGTTGCTGGTTATTCTGGCTCTGCCAAAATGGTTACAACCCTGTATTCCCACTATGACTTGTGTGGAAAGCTCTGTGCTTTGGTAGTGGATCGTGGACTACCCTGAACTGAAGAGGACAGGTGATCCGTATCCCAAGTGGTTACATGCAAAGTTGTCTCTGAAGCAGTGTTATCATCTCTTCCCCATTATGGGGAAAAGCAGAATGGAAGGTGTTCTTCCACACTTCCTGTCCTAGGGTGACTACCTTGCTCCTCCACAGATTCCATATGGTGGGTAAGCGTTGTCACCCTAGGACAGAAAGTGTGTTTATGGCAGGATCTCCAAATTCAATTTGTACCCATCCAGCCTTGGACCAAAGCAGTCAAAGATAACATTGACTTCCAGAGATATTTGCTGACTGATGACCCATACTAGCTGATATTCTCTTTCTGATGCTTCATGTCCACTATTATTTCATTTCAATTTGGTGCATTGTGGACTCCATTTATTAGAGACTTATCAGCATCTTTTAATGAGGACGGCACTACCTCTGCATTTCTTATCTGGATTACGGGCGACCTATGCTGCCAAATCAACTGTAGGTCTTTATTCCAGGATCTTTATTGCAGCTCTGCTTGGAAGCAATTGCCGCTGCTCCTCAGGAACAAGGAAAGGTTTGATAAAGACCAAATTAATTTAATTAGTTTATATGAAGTTGAGCAGATGAGCACAAAATCCTCATGAGAATTCATATCCGGCTCAGCACTTGTTTTTAATATTTACCGGTACTGATGTTGAATGCTGATAAATGAATCAGCAGTCTATTAAATCAGTCATTAAGTATTATAACTGACCCTTGAAAGATATAAAAGACATCATTTAATGCAGATCTGTATCCACTAGTACATCATTAAATGTATTTTAAAATGCAACAAGTGTATCTGAATTAGGCTTGGTATCAGCCCCTCTACATCAGCAATGAGGTTGAAAAAGGAAAGGGCATGACTGGGAGCCAATCATTTATGTTTCATGCAAATTTGCTTACAAAGAACATTCGATAGAAGAAGGGAACAGAGGGATAACTTTGACAGTTTCCTACTGCACTTTAATTGTCCAATCAGCAGTCTAAGGGTGGATAGAGGCAAAATATAACTGTACAGAGAAGATGGTGTTATTCAACCTTCCTGTGATTTCTATAATTCTCAGATATGAATGGACAGCTTCTTTGTATGTGTCCTCCATGTACCTAAAGAGACCCAGTTGCCAACCAAAAAGTTGCAGGTAAAAGTACAGAAAAATCACGTATTTGAAACGCTTACTTGCAGCGTTTCTGCCCCCCCCCCCCAACAATTTCTGTATGCACTTGCAAATGTGGGTCTGGACTTGCTAGCAAATTTGACTTCTTCAGAAAGAGTAACACAGTCCCCTTTCTCCTGGGGTTGTCTAATTATTGTCCGTGCTGGTCTAGCTACTCCGCTCCCCCACCCCCCTTGCCTCCTTATCTAGCTGCTGCGGAAGGAGCAAAGGGGAATACTATAAATCAGCTCTTCTCAACCTTTTTACCCAGAGGAACCCTTAAAATAATGTTTCAGGTTCAGTAGAGAAAAATAAGTATATATCAGTGGCACACATCTTCAGAATCCTACATGAGCTTTATTTGTCACAGACAAAAAACAGTGGATACCGCTGTGCCGCTGGCTCTGTCAAGTGGTGTTGGCCCCCGGAACTAGGCAGGCACCTTCAGGTGCCCCTTACATTGGTGGTCAGTGGGAAAAATATTTCTTACATTGATGGTCAAAGGGAAGAATGCTCCTTACATTGGCGGTCAGTGGGAAGAATGTTTCTTAAATTGGCGGTCAGTGGGAAAAATGTTTCTTACATTGGCGGTCAGTGGGAAAAATGTTTCTTACATTGACGGTCAAAGGGAAGAATGCTCCTTACATTGGTGTTTGGTGGGAAGAATGCTCCTTACATTGGTGATCAGTGGGAAGAATGCTCCTTACGTTGGCAGTCAGTGGAAGGAATGCACCTTACGTTGGCGGTCAGTGGGACGAATGCCCCTTCATTGGCAGTCAGTGGAAGGAATGCTGCTTACATTGGTGGCCATTGAGAAGAATGCTGCTTACATTGGTGATCAGTGGAAAGAATACCCCTTACATTGGTGGCCAGTGGGAAGAATGTTCCTTGCATTGCTGGTCAGTGGGAAGAATGCCCCTTACATTTGCGGTCAGTGGAAAGAATGCAGCTTACATTGGTGATCAGTGGGAAGAAGGTCCCCCTTACAGTGGTAATCAGAATGCCACCTTTACAGTCAGCTAGAAATATAATTGATGTCATGCCCCTGGCTCTGCCAAGTGGCATTGGCCCTGGAACTATGCAGACCACATCAAATGAGAGGTCAACTAAAACATAGAAAAGTGACAGCAGAAAAAGACTGAGTAGTCCATCGAGCTAGCCACAGCTCAAGGAACCCTTAGTAACCTTTGGAGGAATTCTTGATGAGAATGGCCGCTATAAAGCTTCTCTTGCGTTACCACTCTGAGTCTGCTGGGGCTGCTGAAATCACATCCAAGATGGCAGCAACCAGCAGCAGTCTCAGAGTTTTGGGTGTCCACACAAGGGAGGTTAATAAAATATGTTAAATGCATATTTATTCTTATGAGCAGGTTATTGTTGAAATGAATGGTCTGGAAATAGGGTCTATTTAACTGTCACTCAAGTTCAACTGTAAAAGATCAGGGCTTGTGTACTGTGTTTTAGTCAAAGCATGCCTTACTTTGATTGTTCATCTTTACCTATAATGTACTATTGCTTCCAGTTCATAAGTTCTTTGTATTGTTTTGGAAAAACCAAATAAAATCTTTCGTGAAACAACTGCAAAAGATCAGGAAACTTGAAACTGTTGCCAATTTGCTTCAAATGCAGGGGGTGTATTAATTGGGTACAGATGTATATTTTATATTTTTTCCACAAATGTCCATGTTTTCAAACTGTATCTGTTCAGGTCCAGCCAACATGGCCAATCCCATTGAGGCATCACATTTCAAACAGTACACAATGACAAGTTACCTGCTTTGGGAGAACTGGTACAGCTCATAAACATCAAGATCAAAGAGTTCCTATCTATTATACAGAGCAGGCCATGAACATAAGACAAGTCTCCTGATGTCTTTTTGACCAGTTTATCTCTTGAATGTGAGAAGGTTAGCGGTACAGCATTCTCCATGTAGAACACCACTCCAGTCTTCACTCAGCCTTTCTAGTCCGGGATGAAGAGTTGCTGGCCATTAGAGCCCACCCTTGCTCCATCACATAGAAAATTCATTCCAGAGAGTCGTAGAGATCTTTACGACTAAGTCCAGTCTGGGTGAAGGCGGGAGCTGTCAGAGCACATGTGTAGGCATTTTGTTTGAGGATTATCCTCACTAGTGTGTGGCCTCACTTCTATAGAAGAGCAGTTTAGTGGCACATGCTATCCTGTTGAGGGCAACGGAGGAAGGAGGGAGGCTGCATGTGACCAGTGGTGTCCAGATGAGGAAAGCACACTAAGGAACAAGTTATCACAGTTTGGTAAATTTAGAGCCTAGAGCACACAGATGTAGAGCATAACAGAATCCATACGGAGGGTCTATATCATATGACTCAGACCTAAAACCACAGTATTTTAACCGCATGCCGCCCGCCCACAGTACATTTACTGCGGACAGGAGGCAGCTACAGGCTAGGCAACATAATGGTAGGTCACCGCCGAGCTTCCGGGTTTGCAGGGCACATGCATGTGCCTCCTTCTGATTAGACACAGAACAAGTTTTTCCAGCAGGTTACAGCCGAAGATTATGGCTGTACACCTGCTGATCAGCTGTGGCCAATCACAGAACAAAAACATAGAATTCTGTACACAGACAGTGATCTGGCTGTTTTTTCTCCCTGATATCATCTCGGAGTTTAGGGGGAAAAAACAGCCAGATCTGTGAGTAAAAGCAGCACACATTACACTTGTTAGGCACACAGTTAACCCCTTGATTTTCCCTTAATGTTAACCCTCTTCCCAGCCAGTGTCATTAGTACACTGTCAGTGTACAGTATTATCAATGATCATTGTAATAGTGTCATTAGCGACAATCAATGTATCAATGTCAGTTAGTGTCACTCCCAGCCAGTGTCTGTTAGTGGCAGATTGTCCGCCACTTTATCACAGGCACACTATGGGGTTGATTTACTAAAGGCAAATAGACTGTGCACTCTGCAAGTGCAGTTGCTCCAGAGTTTAGTCAATGAGGTATATATTCACTTTGTAAAGATTACCCAATTATGTGCAACTGCATTTTTGCTTGCACGTGATTGGATGATGGAAGTCAGCAGAGCTTCTGCTCATTTACTAAGCTCAGAAGCAGCTGCTCTTGCAGAGTGCAACTGCACTTTGTAAAGTCCACAGTCTATTTGCCTTTAGTAAATTAACCCCTATGGGGTTAATTTACTAAAGGCAAACAGACTGAGCACTTTACAAAGTGCAGTTGCTCCAGAGCTTAGTAAATGAGCAGAAGCTCTGCTGATTAATCAGGCACAATCAAAAATGCATTTTTTTTTTAATTTTTGCTTGCATGTGATTGGGTATTCTTTACAAAATAAAGATTCACCTAATTTACTAAGTTCTGTCGCAACTGCACTTTGCAAAGTGTACAGTCTGTTTGCCTTTAGTAAATCAACCCCTAGAGGCAAATAGACTGTGCACTCTGCAAGTGCAGTTGCTCCAGAGCTTAGTAAATGAGGTAAAGCTTTACTTTGCAAAGAGTACCTAATCATGTGCAAGGAAAATGGAAAAAAACAGCATTTTTGCTTGCACATGATTGGATGGTGGAAGTCAGCCGAGCTTCTGCTCATTTACTAAACTCTGGAGCGACTGTGCTTGGAGCGTGCACAGTCATTTTTACCTTTAGTAAATCAACCCCTAAAACTTTTGCACAAACCAAATAATATACACGTATTGGGATTTTTCCTACCAAAGACGTAGCAGAACATATATTGGTCTAAATTTATGCAGAAAGTTAATTTTATAATAGAAAGTCGAAAAAAATCTTTTTTTTTCAAAATTTTCTGTCCTATTTGGTTTATATGATAAAAAAAATTGTGGTAATCAAATACCACCAAAAGAAAGCTCTATTTGTGTGAAAAAAAATTATATAAATGTCATTTGGTTACAGCGTTGCATGACTGCGCAATTGCCAGTTAGAGTAGCACAGTGCTGAATAGAAAAACAATGCCCTGGTCATGAAGGGGGTAAAACCTTCAGGTGGTCAGGCGGTTAAAGCATGAAAGCCAACCACAATAATAAAATAAGAGATATCGTGCTGCCCTTCAACAAAACCTGAACACTCAGTCCTGGCCACAGCAGCAACATTCCAGGCTAAGATTAGATATGATTTAACTAAAATAGATTTATTGTATGATTTGAGCCTCCAGTAACTCCTTCTATTTTTTTTTTTTTTTTTTTATAGGAGCCTTGTGCTTCGTGGCCAACATACGCACATTGTCCTGGCAATCTACATTCTGACATTTACGACCGGCCTGCCATCTAACTTGCTGGCTTTCTACGCCTTTTTGGTCAAGGTTCGCAAGAAACCGTCCCCAGTAGACATCCTTCTCCTCAACTTGACCATCTCAGACCTTCTCCTGCTAATGTTCCTTCCACTGAAGATGCAGGAGGCAGCTTCCGGTATGGAATGGAATATGCCCATGTTTCTTTGTCCTTTGACAGGATTCTGCTATTACAGTAGCATTTATATCAGCACCTTGTTCCTCACTGCTGTCAGCATCGAGCGCTATCTTGGGGTGGCATACCCCATTAAGTATAAACTTCATCGGAAGCCAGAGTACGCCATATTTGCTAGCATTTGCTTCTGGTTTGTTGCCTTTGGTCATTGCAGTATTGTCTACATCGTTCAGTACAGCGTAGGGAACAATGCCACAAATTCCAGTGGAACAAAATGCTATGAGGACTTTACAAATGAACAGCTCAAGATACTGCTGCCGGTGCGTTTGGAGTTAGGAGTTGCCCTATTCTTTATTCCATCTATAATAACGCTTTACTGCTACATCAACTTCGTAAGAATACTGATGTCTCTGCCCAACATCCAAAAAAATAGAAAACAGAGAGCCATCGGCTTGGCCATGGCCACTCTCGCTAATTTTTGCATCTGCTTTGCTCCCTACAATATCTCCCACGTTGTTGGCTTTGTACAAAATAAGAGCCCAGATTGGAGGGTTGATGCCTTGCTTCTGAGTACGTTCAATGCCACCTTGGACCCAGTTGTGTTCTATTTCACCTCTACGACAGTCCGAAAAACATTTTTTGACTTTCTGGCAGTCATCTCAGAAAAATTAGGGAAAATGTGCCCCTGTAAGAAATTCTATCCATCTTCAGATGGCCTTCCATATAGCGAAAGCAATCTAGACAGGTCCTCCACCTGAGATTTTAAGGCTATTCACATCTCACAGGAGACATTGACAAGGTGTTCAGCTCTGGAGCCCTACAAAGCGTGAAAATTTAACGCAGCTGGAGTTGCAGGGTGCAAGATGGTCTGCTTTTTCTACATGTCTAAAACCTGGTCTAAGTTATGTCTTCTAAAATTAGTTAATGGTGTTTGGAGTGCTGCACGTACCTAAGCTTGAGTTGAAAACATAAGGGTTCTTGACCCTTCAGTGACTGAGCAATGGATTCAGGATTTTTTGCTAAAGCTTGACAGATTATGGGTATACTTGATTTAGATGTTAAACCTTGAGATGCATAGAGGGAGCACAAACTACCTGCTGTATAATTCAGTTTTTCATACAGGTATTGCTGTAGTGCCACAATGGACCCCTTACTACCTTTGATTGATAATCGCATGATCCTGGAACACATTTGCTGACAATCCTGGAACATACCAATGGTGATCCTGGAACACACCTGCTGGTGATTCAATTACACATCTGCTAGTGATCCTGGAACACACCCTCTGGGGATTGTGAAACACCCACTGAATGGTCTTTGGTGTCTTTCACATAGAGAAAGCCTGATGTAAAAACAATCCGGTACTAAGAGGTCTCTTATAGCCTCCAATCACAGTCAAAGTTCAAACAAGAAAAAAAATCAAGCTGCGTATGGAATTGTACAACTATGCAGGCATATTGTGGATGATGGCGATTTTGATAACAAACATGTACCTGTTTCTTTAGCTTTCTGATCTCTCCATGGTACTCAAAGTATAGCTTCAGAAATCTACCATACCAAGGGAGTCACAAAAGTCCATAAAATGGTACTTAAAGTGTTACTAACCCCACAACAGTAAAAATGAATCTGTATATGCAGTAAATCATGCTTGTTATACTCACTGTGGAACCTAAGGGGGTAATCCTCTGCATTGTGTAAAAAGGCTGTTTGATCCCGTCTTCTCTGATCCTCCCCCACTTCCACAGACCGCAATCTATCTACTGATAGAACAGAGCTTATGGAGTCAGGCTGCACATGCTCAGTTTGGTGAATATTGCTAGAGTTTTTTTTTTCTTGGGAGAGTGTATGTGATCAGCACAGGGCCAATCAGCCTTGGCCAGACAGAGGGTCAGGGGTCAGGCCTCATTGGATAATCAGTGGAGAATGAAAACTCCTCCTACAAGCCTCCTCCTACCATACACTGATAGAAGTCACAAGACTGCCTTTTACTGCTGATGAGAAAAGGTATTTAGCCGTTTATATTTACTAAAATAATTTAATTTCCATGTTCTGCGCACTTTATTAACACTTTAATTTGTAGTTCCAAGTTCCATAAAAAAAGCAAGTCAGACTTTCCTTGCTAATGCACGTGTCAGGGGTGGAAATACCATTTGTGAAGACTGTGCAAGGCCCAAGGACCCACTGGGACTTATGGATCCATTTATACCAGAGATGGTTCAGATGAGTGCTCCTCCGGTTGTCACATAGACCTGAATGCTGCTCATTTTTAAGGCAGGTGAGCAGAAGGAGCCATTCTTGATGATATTCCAATAGTACGCCTGGTTTAGAATATTTAGTTGGTAAGCAGCTATTCTATCCTAGTTGAAGAGTTTAGTATTGAAAAGGCTACGCTACATACGTGTTTCTAACTGAATAGTAGCTAAATGGGGGGCCTAAAATTTTTTTTCAGAATTGTTCTCCATATTATCTCCACAATTTGCACATTTGTTGCAGGTGAAATGATGGTTGTCTACGATAGTCGTCGACAATGGTTTCCTAACTGGGCATTTCCTTTAGTTGGAAGCTATTTCCCCTCACTTCTTGTTGTATCTGCAGGACAGAAACTGAAGGGACATCTCCTCCAAGGCAAAAAAAAAAAAAAAACCTGGGGGAATGGGATTTACCCATTCCTTACTCTATCCAATATGAAAAAGCACTTGACGTTAGATAGTTTTAAAGTGTATTTTGTTTGGACCTTGATAACTAAGGATTTGATTTAGCTCATTACTAATTTAATTTATGGGTTATAGCATCTACGAGTACAAAAGAGTGTCCTTTTCATACCTAATTATAACAGTGTGATTTTAAATAGTATTATTTATTGTATTTATTGCTGTGTTTTCTATGTTGGGTGTGGGATGCTCTAGTTCTGTATGCAATTTCGACGAGCCCAGCAACTGGAATCCCCAGGCATATAAATATTCGTTTTACAAAGTGAAGAACCTACTAGGAGTGTATGACACCACCATTTGGATTTGTAACGGCTGCCATCATTTAGCAGAATTGGTGATTCCCACAAGATGGAAGCCTGAATGCAAATAGACTTTTTGGCAGCAATGCAAATCTGAAATATCAGTTCTGAGTGGTATGTTCCTAAAAAGCCACAGTAAATAAAAAACGAATTTGTATGCACCAAACATCTTTGCAAAAAGATACAATGTAAAAAATTAGAAGTGATGTCATCACTGTGCTGTACATAGCCTGTGAAGAGAGCAGAGCTGTGGGAGGGGCCCAAAAGTCCCACCCGCTAGAGGAAGGGGCAGAGACAAGACCAGTCACCCTGCACAAGGAGAGAGAGCAGCAGTGACTGGTCTTTATTACAGGAAGCTCCTGCACAGAGGGAAAGTCTCACACTGGATTACTGCACAGATCTAGAAGAAATACACAAAGCACACCAAGATTCAAGGAAGAATACACATGACTTTTGTATTTTGACAGTATTTGTGTAGCACCCCCTTATTTCCTGAAGTGGCCCTCAGGCGACTCAGTGGGCTAGCATTTCATCCTAGGGAGGAGTCCATGACTCTTTGTGGAGTGGAAGAATTAAGCACCAATCACTTTAAAACGTTTAACAGAGTTTATTATAGGACCAATAAACTTAAAGAGAGAGACATTAGAGCACAGGATACCCAAAAAGACCAAAATGCATACACAGAAGCCAACTTACAGTCAATACAGAAAAGAATGTTTAGGCCAAACTGCTTCAACGTTGTACACAAGCCACCAGAACTTCCTGCAATGTCCAGTAGTCGCAGTCGTTTCTACCATGCTCCCCGAGACACTGTTCATCAGGCGAAGCTTCTCCCTGGTGCTCCAGTCTAGGTCTTAGCTTCACTCCTCCCAGATGTACCCTCCAGTGCAAGCTTCTTCAGGCCATGGACTCAGACCTTCCTCTCAAAGCATGTTTGTCCTCCCCAGGCAACAAGATTGTGAGGGTAGGGTGCACCCATACCCATGTTCCCAGAGAGCTTACAGAAGGTCCACCCAGATACAATGGAACCTTGGTTAACAAGTAACGCTATTAACAAGAGTTTTGAAAGACGAGCAACTTTTTTTTATAATTCTGACTTGGTTTGCGAGTGTTGTCTTGCAACATGAGCAGAATGCAAGCTAATGGGGTGTGCAGTACCGCATTTGTCCAGAGGTGCGGGGGCTCCGGTGACACTCGGAACGGTTCGGTGCCATTTGGAAATACTCTGAATCACTCGGAAATACTCTGTTCCTGAGTGTTTCCGAGGCTTTCCGAGTCCAGCCGAGCTGTCCCCGAGTATTTCCGAGGCTCTCCGGCGCCACCCCCCACCTCTGGCCACATGCGGTATTGCATGCAATAGAAGTCAATGCGGAACGAATTATCTTCATTTCTATTGACTTCTATGGGGAAACTCGCTTTGATATGCGAGTGCTTTGGATTACAAGCATTCTCCTGGAACGGATTATGCTCATATTCCAAGGTTCCACTGTACTTAGATCCTCCCCCAGCATGCACCACTGGCAATAAACCCCCTAGTGGTTGGCCAGGGAGACATAAATATCCATATCTCAGATTATTGGATCTTCTTACACCATTGGATCTTCTTACACTCTGCAAGAGCAGGCAGAAGCAAACAATAACTCTGAGCTTTGGGAAAGCTGAATGAGCGCAGAACTATGAATTCATGCTCAGACAGACTACACCCACCAGTACAAAAATTAGTCAATGGACCATATTTTACATTTAGCAACATCATAAGCACCATTTAACGGAGTAGTAGAGAAAATAAAACATTTGACAGCAAGCTTATAAAACCAACTTCCAGATGATCAGTGTGGGTTACTGATGAAAACACATATAGATTAACTCCAGGATAAGCAAATAAACTTATCCTGGACGTCATCTATATATCTGTTTATCAGTAATCCACACTGACTAGTCAGAATTCGGGTCTCATGAGTTTGCTACCGCAGGTTCTGTTTTCTAATTTTCTCTGTTAAGGGATGCTATTGATGCTGATGTTGATAAATGCAAAAATACAGAGATGCAATTATCTCTACAGGAAAAGGTTAACCATACATATAAGAAACTAGTTGCATTGCTGAGCTAAAACGTGCAATTTGTGATTCCTGAGATGTACGAACCCAATTCTCATGAAAACTGGACTGTTTTGCAAAACTAGGACTGAGCTTTTGTGTTTGGCTTAGCTTAGCTTAGGCTTAGCTTAAAATGCTCTGAGACTAACAATGGTTAATTGCCCTGTTATGTTTTATGCAAACAAATATGAGACTGATTTTTGAATAGTTGCTATAGATTGCAGGATAGGGTGGCACAGTTGCCTTGGGGGGCACATGGCTATGTGTGTATCATGTTGCTGTCAGCAATCCATTCCTGTTTACTAAGGATCCAGACTAATTTGCCTATCAGAGGAATCTAGGTGGTACAAAGACCATAAACAGTTTACTACTTTTACAAAAAAGATTTCTAGAGGTACGTTTTAGTTCCTGTCCTCGTTATCAATAAATGTTAAGGTTTTTCGGGAGTAGGTTACCATGCTTCTTTTTTTTTTTTGTTTTTTTTTTCAGTTCCGATGACAGCCTCACCTCTTTGTGAAACTACAACTACTATAAATTGGTATTTGCTACCCTATATGGTCAAAATTCTGACCTAATCCCTATTGAACACCTTTTGAATGCCAATTGCAAACCAGGTATTTTGGTCCAACTTCAGTACCTGACCTCAAAAATGTTCTTTTGGCTGAATGGGAACAATTCCCATGGATATGCTCTAAAATATTGTGAGAAGCCTTCCCAGAAGAGTGGAGGATGTTTTAGCCACAAGCTGATGGGGCTCCACATTATTGCCCATGATTTTAGAATAGAATGTCCAACGAGCCCATATACACTATATTACCAAATGTATTGGGACACCTGGCTTTACACACACATGAACTTTAATGGCATCCCAGTCTTAGTCCGTAGGATTTAATATTGAGTTGGCCCACCCTTTGCAGCTATAACAGCTTCAACTCTGCTAGGAAAGCTGTCCACAAGGTTTAGGAGTGTGTCTATGGGAAGGTTTGACTATTCTTCTAGAAGCGCATTTGTGAGATCAGGCATTGATATGGACAAGAAAGAAAGAAGAAGAGAGGGCGCACCAGCCTTGTGCATTATCCCAAGTAAATGTATTACTACTCACAAGCATGTAGAAATAAAAGCGCTTGAACAGGCCACCGTCACGTGACTATACAGTCCTGGGACCAGCAATCTTCAGATCATAGGGAAGATCATGCAGGAGCCCCTGCTGGCTAATGCGTTTCAAAGGTAAACCTTCCTCAGAGACCTTGCTTTGTGCACTGGTGTGCAGTCAATGTCTTGGTATGCTGATGCCTTATGAGTTCCCTTCACTGGAACTAAGGGGCCAAGCCCAAAAGCCCAACCCCTGAAAAACATCCCCACACTATAACCCCCCCTCCACCAAATCATTTGGACCAGTGCACAAAGCAAGGTCCACAAAGACATGGATTAGCGAGTTTGGGGTGGAGTAACTTGACTGGCCTGCACCTCAACCTAATAGAACACCTTTAGGATGAATTAGAGCAGAGACTGAGCCAATCCTTCTTGTCCACATCAGTGCCTGAGCTCACAAATGTGCTTCTGGAAGAATGGTCAAAAATTCCCATAGACACACTCCTAAACCTTGTGGAAAGCCTTCCTAGAAGGGTTGAAGCTGTTATAGCTGCAAAGGGTGGGCCAATGCAATTTTAAATCCTAAAGACTAAGACTGGGATGCCATTAAAGTACATGTGTGTGTAAAGGCAGGCGTCCCAATACTTTTGGTAATATAGTGTAGGTGTGATGGTTAGATTTACACAAACCTTTTGGCCATTTTTGCAATATGCTAAGGATTTTTTTTATGAAATAAGGTACCTTTTTTAGTTATTTATTGGTTGTTCTCATTCACAGATTTCATCCATTCATATATTTTTAGTTTTCATAATCTCACAGTGGTTCTCTATGTTCTATAACCAAGAGACATTTGTGAGCATGGTACATGCTACTTACCATGCAGCAACAGATTCTATTCAAAACAGTCATGTTGATTAGGATGGTTTGGATAACTGAAACAGATACGCATGCTGGAGAAGAAAAGGTTCTTAGCAAGGTCCACAAAATGCTTGTGAAATAATAGTGCCCAGTTGACCTAGGTAAGCCTTGAAGCCCCCTTAATGAGTAAAGCATGGCCAGCCAAAGTTTCGGTTGGTCAGTTGGACCTACAAACTCCACTAAGACATCATACCCTATAGCTTTACACTGTGTACGGTATTTTGATAAAATATACTATGCTTTCACATTGTTGGCAATATAATAGTTGATTAGGATGGTTTAGACAACTGAGAGAAGAACAAGTTCTTAACTAGATCTAGAACACGCTGGTGGGGTCATATTACCAAGTTGGCCTGGTTAAACTTTGAAGGCCCTTTGAAGGATTTGACCATGACAAGGCAAATGAAAGTCTTGGCTTCCTAGATGGACCTACAATGCCTAGTAAGACAAGATGACATTACCTTTGCAGTGTGCAGTACTTTCATATGTTTATTAAAACCTCTTATTGCCCAAGGAGCATGAAGCCTCATAGATAAAAAATCTTTTATTTGCTGGGAAAGGAGAAGTGGGTTGCTATTGGTCGCATAAGCTGTTGTTTCTGTCCAAGGAGCATAAAGACTCATAGATAAAAAATCCTTTATTTGACTATTGGTCGCATAAGCTGTTGTTTTTTGACAGTGTAATTTTTGTAGCATTAGTAGTTTTACAATTGTTATTTTTTCCAAACTTTTGTTTTTAGGTGGCATTTGACTGTCTGTAAATAGATATGTATGTGTTTTTACTGAAATGTATTTTAAAAAATGTATATGCAGTGCTTCTGAGAGCATTAACAAAGACATACTGTATTTATTTTTTTTAAAAAAGCATGCTTATGAATTTAAAATAGATGCATCTTTTCTGTACTGTATATATATATATATATATATGGATATATGGCTTTCTTTTGTGTGTGCTCAAGAGAAATAAAAATATTTTTCTATATAAAGTCAGTGGTTTTATTTATTAATAATAATAATGATGATGATGATAATGATGGCAATAATAACAACAATAATATTAATAATAATCACAACAATATAGTGGTAATATCTATTGTGTTAGTAGTAGTAGCATGTTGAACAAATCAACCATTGCACAAACTAAAATGTAATCCAAACTTATCCATAAACAATGCTGCATTAGAAAACTGCACATCTGTTGGCAAAATATATAAACTATTTTGTGTGTAAATAATGATGTAACTGAAAGTAAAAGAAAAATGTCAACTATGCATAACTTGACAATCAAGTTTGATGTTTATCTGAACTGGATACCTCCTTTTCACACTTACTTTTACAAGAACTTCCCCGAATACTATTTTTCTAAGAAGTAAGACCTAAAAAAAATAAATAAAAATAAAAAAAATAAAGGAAATAAAGCCTACTAAACTAACCCATTTTCCTTTCCTCCCTTTTTTCCTTCCTCTTTCATTCTTTCTTTTCCTTCCTTCCTTAATATGTATCCTATATTTCCCTTATCTTTCCTATCTCTATCTCTTTGTTCTTTATCCTGTTATAAAGGGAACAATATGCCTTCCTTCTTTCTCTTCTTCTTATCTCCTTACCTTCCCTCCTTCTTTCTTCATCCCATCTTTCTTTCCTTCCCTAAATGCATTCCCCATATTATCCCTTATCTTTTCCATCATAAACTGAACAATATTCCTTCCTTCCTTTTCTTCATTACTCCTTCCTCAATCCCTTCTTACTTTTTCTTCTTCCTTCCATTTCCTTCCTTCCTTCCCTTTTTACCTTCCCCCATCATTCCCAACCTTCCTTCCTTCCATATACCCTATATATTACTTATCTTTTCCGTCCCTCTTTTCTTTACCCTGTTATAAACTGAACAATATGCCTTCCTTCTCTTCTTTTTTTTTCTCCCTTCCTTCTAATTTTCCTTCCACCCCTCCCCTCTTTCCTTCCTTCTTCATTCCTTGTTTTCCTACCTTACTTAAATATATAACTCTCTTCTTTTTTCCTTCCTCCCTCTTTTCCTCCATCCTTCACTTCTTACCTCCCTTCTTTCCTTCCTCCTGTCCTTTCCTTCCTTCATTTTATTCTTCCTTCTCTTTCCTTCCTGCCTTCCCTCCCTTCTTTCCTTCCTCCCTTCCTTCCTTCTTCTCTTCATCTCTCCATTCTTTCCTTCCTTCTTTCTTCCCTTCATCCCTCCCTTCTTTCCTTCCTTCCTTGTTATCTTCATCTCTTCTTGCTTTCTTTCTTACTTTTTCTTTCTTTCTTCCTTCTTTCATTCCTTATCTTTTCCTTTCTTTTGTTATTTATCCCGTTATAAATTGAAAAATGTGCCTTCCCTCTCTTCTTCCCTCTCTTCTTTTTTTCTTCCCTACTCCCCCCCTCCCTTCCTTCCTCCCTCCTTCCCTTCCTTCACTTCTTATCTTCATTCTTTCCTTCCTCCTTTCTTTCCTTCATTGTATTGTTCCTTCCCTTTCCTCCCTAACTTCCCTCCCTTCCTTCTCTTCATCCCTGCCTTCTTCCTTTCCTTCACTTCTTACCTCCCTTCCTTCTTTCCATCTTCTCTTCATCCTTCCCTTATTTTTTTCCCTTCCTCCCTTTCTTCTGTCTTCTCTTCTTTCATTCTTTCTTTCGTTCCTTATCTTTTCCTTCCCTTTGTTATTTATCCCATTATAAACTAAAATGTGTGTCTTCCTTCTCTTCTTCCCTCCCTTCTTTTTTCTTCCTCACTCCCCCCTCTGTTCCTTCCTCCCTCCTTCCCTTCTTACCTCCATTCTTTCCTTTTCTCCTTTCCTTACTTCATTGTATTGTTCCTTCCCTTACCTTCCTGCCTTCCCCCCCCCTTCTTCCCTTCCTTCTCTTCATCCTCCCCTTCCTTCAATTCTTACCTCCCTTCATTCCTTCCTTTCTTCTCTTTGTCCCTTCCTTTTATCCTTCCTCCCTTCCTTCCTTCTCTTCTTACCTCCCTTCATTTCTTCCTTTCTTCTGTTCGTACCTCCCATCTTTCCTCCTCCCTCCCTTCTCTTCTTACCTCCCCTCTTTCCTTTCTCCCTTCCTTCATTCTCCTTCTATTTACCTGCCTTCTTTTCTTCCTTCCTTCTCGTCTTACCTCCCTTTTCTTCCTTGTCTTCTCACTCCCCAGCTTTCCTCCTTTCTCCCTTCCCTTCTTACCTAATTTCTTTCCTTCCTCCCTTCCTTCCCTCCTCAAATCCCATCTTTCCTTCCTTCTCTTCTTACCTCCCTTCTTTTTTCCTTCCTTCTCTTCTTACCTTCCTTCTCTTCTTACCTTCCATCTTTCCTCCTCCCTCCCTTCTCTTCTTACCTCCATTTTTACCTTCCTTTTTATCTTACCTCCATTCTTCCCTTCCTTCCACCGTTCTTTCCTTCTCTTTTCTCTTCTACCTTTCCTTCTTTCTTTCCCTCCTTCATTTTATTCTTCCTTCCCTTTCTTTCCTTCATTGTTCTTTCCTTCCTTTCCCACATATCCTGTATATGTGTGTGTGTGTGTGTGTGTGTGTGTGTATGTATGTATGTATGTATGTATGTATGTATGTATGTATGTATATATACACATCTGTTCTTTATCCCATTATAATCTGAACAAGGTTCTGTTCTCCTGCTCTTCTTGGTATAACCCAATGACAGTTCATCCAGCACAGTTGGGGTTAACGCTCTATATAAGACACTCATCTTGCACCAGCCGGCATTTTGACATTAATTATTTTTTAGAAGGAAGTTGTGGCTTCTCGGCACAGTCAATAAAAAGTGTTTTACAAGATTTGTAGCCCTGGTTGCAAGCCAGCTGGATCCTTTGATTCGAGGGATGGATTCTTGATCTGATAAAAATTTGTCAGCGTGGTCTGTTGATTTTGATGGGTGGGGATTTTCTGCTGAAGGCCATTTTATGAGAACTTAACATTTGTCAAAATTCCAAACTGGCCGGGTGTACCTCTTCACCCAAATCAGGTCATAGATGTAAAGAAATATTTCTCCAAAGACGGTGCTCATCGGCATCATTTGAGCAGGTCACATGATCACCACTGGAAGCAGCAGCATTTATATATCAAGTTTTTTGGAATTTTATAATTACATACTATTTGATGTATCTTATGCCAGGATTTTAATATTTACTTTGAGCTGTTATAATTGGGCAGGAACAGCTGGAAATCCTTTTAATCACAGAGCTTTGATATTTTACACTGTTATGAATAGTCAGGATCTGGGAGACAACATAGACGACCCGCATTGAGGTCAGGCAGTGGATAGGCACGAATGTCTAAACCTCAACAAGCTTCAGAATCTTGCTCTGGCAAAATTGGGATTCTGGCTAAGTCTAGTGACAACACACACTTGCCCCTAGGACAGGAAGTATGTTAGAACTACAGAACCACTTCCCTCTCCTCATTTCAATCATATTTTAAAGTTAAAAAACTACTCACAAACAGATGGAAAAAAACTTGCGATACAAGTAATCTCCAGATGACAGCAATTGGTCTACAGACAACAGACTCCAAATGGTACCAGAGGAGATTTCGAAGGACACTGCCGGCTGATGCCTTTTGAAGGAATACCTTCTTCCTCAGAGCCCAGGTATACCCCTATCCTTGAGGGCAGCAAGGCCTGTGGCACTATCCATTACAAGCTCTAGTTCACCTGGTACTCACTTGTGTGCAGGAGTGTTTGTCTTTCTACTCAGTAATAAAGCCTAGTATTGGTGCCATTTTACACAGTAATAAAGCCTAGTATTGGTGCCAGTTTACGCAGTAATAAAGCCTAGTATTGGTGCCAGTTTACGTAATAATAAAGCCTAGTATTGGTGCCAGTTTACGTAATAATAAAGCCTAGTATTGGTGCCAGTTTACGCAATAATAAAGCCTAGTATTGGTGCCAGTTTACGCAATAATAAAGCCTAGTATTGGTGCCAGTTTATGCAGTAATAAAGCCTAGTATTGGTGCCAGTTCACGAGTAATAAAGCCTAGTATTGATGCCAGTTTACGCAGTAATAAAGCCTAGTATTGGTGCCAGTTTACGCAGTAATAAAGCCTAGTATTGGTGCCAGTTTACACAGTAATAAAGCCTAGCATTGATGCCAGTTTACGCAGTAATAAAGTCTAGTATTGATGCCAGTTTATGCAGTAATAAAGCCTAGTATTGATGCCAGTTTACGCAGTAATAAAGCCTAGTATTGGTGCCAGTTTACGCAGTAATAAAGCCTAGTATTGGTGCCAGTTTACGCAGTAATAAAGCCTAGTATTAGTGCCAGTTTACACAGTAATAAAGCCTAGTATTGGTGCCAGTTTACGCAGTAATAAAGCCTAGTATTGATGCCAGTTTACGCAGTAATAAAGCCTAGTATTGGTGCCAGTTTACGCAGTAATAAAGCCTAGTATTGGTGCCAGTTTACGTAGTAATAAAGCCTAGTATTGGTGCCAGTTTACGTAATAATAAAGCCTAGTATTGGTGCCAGTTTACGCAATAATAAAGCCTAGTATTGGTGCCAGTTTACGCAGTAATAAAGCCTAGTATTGGTGCCAGTTTACGAGTAATAAAGCCTAGTATTGGTGCTAGTTTATGCAGTAATAAAGCCTAGTATTGGTGCCAGGTTATGCAATAATAAAGCCTAGTATTGGTGCCAGTTTATGCAGTAATAAAGCCTACTATTGATGCCAGTTTACACAGTAATAAAGCCTAGTATTGATGCCAGTTTACACAGTAATAAAGCCTAGTATTGGTGCCAGTTTACGCAGTAATAAAGCCTAGTATTGGTGCCAGTTTATGTAGTAATAAAGCCTAGTATTGGTGCCAGTTGACGCAGTAATAAAGCCTAGTATTGGTGCCAGTTTACGCAGTAATAAAGCCTAGTATTGGTGTCAGTTTACGCAGTAATAACCCATCCAAAACCAGGGATAACATAGTGACCGGCCACTAATGCGGCTTTGTACAAATTGCTAACCCTTTGGGGAAATGAGAAGGCCACTAGCCAGTAATGCAAGTGGTTAATGACTGACAATTGCCACTATTGCAGCTTTGTACATATATGTGATTAACCTCTTTGGAGAGTAATGTACATACCTGTATATGTGATTAACCTCCTGGGAGAGTAAGGAGGTTAAACAAAATTTCCACTAGTAGCGTGAAATGCAAGGGGTTATTAAACACTGCCACTGACCACTAATACAGCAATGACCAGTAGCAGTGTTAATTAACCCCTTGCATTACTGGCAATGTTAAATAATCCCATCATTCCCATCATTAGACCAATATAAACCAAATGTACAACTTTATAACTTTCAAACAAATACAAATTTCAAAATAAAAAAATTGTAGTATATTAGTGATGGTGACACCCCCTATTGTAAGAGGAGTTGTTTTATTTCTTGAGGGGGTGTCACCATCACTAATATACTGCAATTATATGTTGAAATTGTTTTGAAAGATATAATGTTATATAGGAGAGGGGGAGAGAGAGGAAGAGTGAGTGGGAGGGAGGGAGAGAGAGGGAAAAGAGTGGGGTGAGGAAAGAGGGGGGGGGAGATAAGGAGAGGCATCAGAAAATACAGAGAGAATAAAGAGAGGAGACCTTGCAGTAAATCTCACTTCCTGTACACATTCTGCAGATTACCTTCAACTAAATTGATGCTTCTGCTTCTCCTGCTCAGTTCTACTCCTTCTTCTCCCCTTCCCAGTCCCCATGGCAGCTTGGCTCTTTCTCCAGGCTGAAGGCACAGCTCTCCATCACCCACTCCATCATCTTCTGCTGCTCAGATTTGATGGGTGTGGGGACCCCTCCAAGGCCCCCCCCCCCCCCCCCCCGAGATCACCTCCTTCGGTCTCTTCTTCCCCATCAGGTGCTCCAGTATTATACTGTACTGCAGAGTGCCATCCCTGGGAGGGGGGGTACATGGGGGGACTGGGCACCGACCACGGGGGTCATCATGGAGCTTCCACTGGGCACCTCCATGACAATCCCACGTGACTGATTCTGCCCTGCTCTTTCCACACAGCGAGCTGAAGTCAGGAAATCACCTAGAGCATAGTGAATGCAAAAAAAGGCGTTTTAATTGGGGGGCACAGTATAATGTTGGGGAGGGCCATGGACCCCTCTGGCCCCCCCTAGTGATGCCACTGAGTCCCAGCGATTGCTTCTCCTCCCAGACAATCAGGACTTAGGACTGGCAGACAATCGGGTCTTAGGACTCTCAGCCAATCGGGTCTCAGTACCCGCTTGCTGATTGGCCGGGAGGAGTAACAGGAAAACATTAGCGAATATTAATTTGCTATTGTCATGCAACTGTGTGCCTCAGGCTCTAATCATGTGCTTCAAAAAAATAAAAACCCATTGGATTCCATGCGACCAGCACCCTGCATAAAGATTAGCGGCCAGGCGCATGGATTAGGGGGGCAGCGCCCCTACGCCCTGCATGAATGGCTGCCACTGGCCCAGATTCTGACATCACAGTTGTGCCTCACAATCAAGATAGAGACACAATGTAGGTTCGCAGCAAACTATTTTTATTGGCATTTACTTTTAAAGACATTACAGTGACACTGATGAATTCACTGGACCTGTAACAGAGATCTGCTACACAGCATGTGTGATGCATCCCAGATCTCTCATAAAATAAGATGTAGTGTTCAGGTTCTCTGTACACATGGACCCCCGGGATGATCTAGTACATCATGTTTTTCCTGTAGAGGTGCTGGATTATTTAAAGGCAAAATAGAGCATGTTTCCGATGAGCGGACATTTTGAATTATTGTTGTAACGTTTGCCTGTACAGTTCTTAAATTTTGTTTGTAAAATTGTTAAAGTGTATGATAACGCTAACAATAAACTTCTCTTATTTGCATCTGTTTGGTCTGTTATATTTACCAATAAATATGTTTTAGAGCAGGGGTCAGGAGGTCATAATGCACAGAAGGCATAGGTCTGGAAAGCATAACGCACAGAGTGTTGGGGTCATGAGGGCATAATGCACAGAGTGCAGGGGTCAGAAGAGCGTAAGGCACAGAGTGCAGGGGTCAGGAGAGCCTAACGCACTGCGTGCAGGGGTCAGGAGGGCGTAATGTACAGAGTGCAGGGGTCAGAAGAGCGCAAGGCACAGAGTGCAGGGGTCAGGAGAGCCTAACGCACTGCGTGCAGGGGTCAGGAGGGCGTAATGTACAGAGTGCAGGGGTCAGGAGGGCGTAATGTACAGAGTGCAGGGGTCAGGAGGGCGTAATGTACAGAGTGCAGGGGTCAGGAGGGCCTAACGTACAGAGTGCAGGGGCCAGCAAAGCGTAACGCACTGAGTGCAGGGGTCAGAAGAGCGCAAGGCACAGAGTGCAGGGGTCAGGAGAGCCTAACGCACTGCGTGCAGGGGTCAGGAGGGCGTAATGTACAGAGTGCAGGGGTCAGGAGGGCGTAATGTACAGAGTGCAGGGGCCAGGAGGGCCTAACGCAGAGTGCAGGGGCCAGCAAAGCGTAACGCACTGAGTGCAGGGGCCAGGAGGGCCTAACGCAGAGTGCAGGGGCCAGCAAAGCGTGACGCACTGAGTGCAGGGGCCAGGCAGGCCTAACGTACAGAGTGCAGGGGCCAGCAAAGCGTAACGCACTGAGTGCAGGGGCCAGGAGGGCCTAACGTACAGAGTGCAGGGGGCAGCAAAGCGTAACACACTGAGTGCAGGGGCCAGAAGGGCCTAACGTACAGAGTGCAGGGGCCAGCAAAGCATAATGCACTGAGTGCAGGGGTCAGGAAAGCGCAACACACTGAGTGCAGGGGTCAGCGGGGTGTAACGTACAGAGTGCAGGGGCCAGGAGGACGTAACGTACAGAGTGCAGGGGCCAGCAGAGCGTAATGCCCAGAATGCAGGGGCCAGGACATGCCCATGTCTGTATCTGCTTACGCACTTCTTTCACTGTGCCGGCAGGGGGATCAATCTGTTTCAACAAAGTTATGAGCATGAAATTGTCCAAAATATCTTGGTTTGCTTACGCCTTAAGAGTTCCCATCACTTGAACTAAGCGACCAAGCACAGCCCCCCGAAAAACAACCCCCCACCATAATCCCCCCTCCACCAAATGATTGGACCAGTGCACAAAGCAAGGTCCATAAAGACATGGATGAGCAAGTTTGGGATGGAGGAACTTGACTGGCCTGCACAGGGTCCTGCCCTCAACCCGATAGAACACCTTTGGGAGGAATTAGAGCGGAGACTGCAAGCCAGGCCTTCTCGTCCAACATCAGTGCCTGACCTCACAAATGCGCTTCTGGAAGAATGGTCAAACATTCCCATAGACACACTCCTAAACCTTGTGGACGGCCTTCCCAGAAGAGGTGAAGCTGTTATAGTTGCAAAGGGTGGGCCAACTCAATATTGAACCCTACGTACTAAGACTGGGATGCCATTAAAGTTCATGTGTGTGTGAAGGCAGGTGTCCCAATACTTTTGGTAATATAGTGATATATATCTATATATCTATCAAGAGATATAAATATATATATATCTAGATATATATATTTTTTATTTATTTTTTAACCACTTAAAGAGGAAGTAAACTCTGTAGTTCTTTTCCCCTTTTTTCTTCCCTGCAAAGTAAACGCATATTGTGCTAGTATGCAAACCACTCATCGTCACATTGTGATTTGTGACACTTACCGGCAAACGTCGCCCCCTCTGCAGGCCACATCCATCTTCGCCCGTCTTCCTTCCTGGGCATGCGGTACACGCTTCTGATGAAACAGCGCGTGCGACCGCTCCTTAAGAGCGCATGCGCCGATGACATCATCAGAGCAGTATACAGTAAATATCTCCTCAACGGTGCAGGTTTAGGAGATATTTACAGTACCTACAGGTAATCATTGTTCTAGGCTTACCTATAGGTACAAATAATACAGGGAGGTTTACAACCTCTTTAAGGACCAAGCCTATTTCTGACACTTGTTGTTTTCAAGGTAAAATCCGTATTTTTTTTGCTAGAAAATTACTTAGAACCCCCAAACATATATATTATTTTTTTAGCAGAGACCCTAGAGAATAAAATGGAGATCGTTGCAATACTTTATGTCACATTGTGTTTGCGCATGCGGTCTTACAAACACAATTTTTTGGGAAAAAAATACACTTTTTTGAATTAAAAAATAAGAAAATAGTAAAGTTAACCCAATTTTTTTTTGTATAATGTGAAAGGTGATGTAACGCCGAGTAAATAGATACTTAACATTAAAATTGCGCACGCTCATGGAATGGCGACAAACTTCGGTACTAAAAATCTCTTTCTATCAGTATAGATTTGCAGAGGAGGTCTAGTGCTAGAATGAATGCTGTCGCTATAACGATCGCGGTGATGCCTCACTTGTGTGGATTTACATATGTGAGCGGGACTTGCGTATGCATTCGTTTCTGCATGCGAGCTCGGAGGAACGGGGAGCTTTACTTTTTTTTTTCTTATTTATTTCACTTTTTATTTAGACACTGTCCCTTTAATCACCTTTTGATCACTTTTATTCCTATTACAAGGAATGTAAAAATCCCTTGTAATAGAAATAAGTAGGACAGGACCTCTGTGAGACGTGGGGTCAAAAAGACCTCAGATCTCACATCTACACTCAAAATGGGCCCTTTAAGGCCGGAGGGGAGAAGTGACGTTTGACGTCCCTCCGTTCCTCTAAGGGCATAGAGTTGAGTGGGGGCCATCTTGCCTTCACTCGACTTCCTGCCCATCCATCTATCGGGATCCGATCGTTTCTGCCGCTGCTGATCTCTCCGGGAAACGACCGGGAGGCAAAAGAGGGGCGGGAGGGGGGGCACCTCTCCCACCGCCCCATAAAAGTGATCCCAAGATAAAGCCGTCACTGGGACCACTTTTATGTGAAAGAGAATCGCCGGCTGTGGATAACTATACTGGGGTTATGGCAGCTATCTACAATCAAAATAGCGACTTATATCCATGGTGGGCGGTCCGGAAGTGGTTAAACAAAATATGTTTTTGAAGAAACTCTTTTACTTTTCTCATTCACTTAACCCGACCCTAACCTTATTACACTTACCTAGGAAAATAAACAGAAAAAAACGTCTGGAGCTCCGCTTTAACCAGTAATTCATTATTCCCCTGCAGTACTTCTATTCTGCCACAAGGCGCCCTCAGTCTTCTGGGTTGAATGTAGCCTAGTAGAGGATAGAGGACATATTATGAACGAATGGGCGTCATGGCTCCATCTCCTGAAGGGAGATGGAGGGGGCTCATATGGCTTGCCGGGGGGCATGGAAAAACACAGGAAATTATGCCAGGCATATAAAATGCTCTGTGTGGGTGAACCCCAACTAAATCATTTTTTTCAGGCCATTTGTGACTTGTTTGTATTTTCTTACAAATCCAAGAAAGGAAATTGCTACAGTGCTAAAAAAAAAAAAAAAAAAAAAAGAAAAAAATGCCTCACTGCTTTGAAGAAAAGCCAACTTCCCCTTTTTGCTGTGCAAAGTGCAGTAGAGCGATCATTTCTCTTTATTTGTATCTAGTACTCTAACTAGAATTTCCAAATCTGCTCTGGGTCTGCACTGGTTGCTGCAATGATATAAAAGGCCGGATCCATCATCGGTCTCTCACTATCTTCTGCTGGGAACTGAATTTAAATATTAAGCTGAAGTCTAGCCAGAAAAAACAGCTCATTAGAAGATTGAAAATGGGGCGTTTTCTGCCATACTGGCCTTCAATCCAGAGCTATCTCCAGCATTACTTCTTTTCTGCCACAAGATGTCCTCAGTCTTCCAGGTTGCATGACATTCAACATCACTCAACCTACTAAACCAGGGGTGTCCAAACTTTTTTTAAAAAGGGCCGGATTTGATGAAGTGAACATGCGTGAGGGCCGACCGTTTTGCCTGACATTCTTTGAACCATTAAAATAAAATGCAAATGAACTAATACACGGCCCAACGAGAATTCTCTCACCTTTGTGGCTGTGTGTGGTGAAGAGTCTAAGGATGAGTTTGGGCGTGTTATTTGGATATACCGTATTTATCGGCGTATAACACGCACCTTCACTTTAAGAGGGAAGTTTCAGGAAAAAAATTAAATTTTAAATAAATATCTGTGAAGCAAAATAAGGGTCAGTGCCCATCAATGCAGCCTAATCAGTGCCCATCTGCAGCCTCACCATTGCCATGAATGCAGCCTCACCATTGCCATCAGTGCAGCCTGATCGATGCCCATCTGCAGCCTCGGAGAAGACAGGGAGGGGGGCGGGACGAGCGCCAACATATTACATACAGGAGAATCTCCTGTTTACTCAGCGGCCTCTTTAATACAAAGCCCCGCCTCCTATGATAGACAGAACAGTCGTCCAATGCCAGCCCAGGAGACGGGACTTCCTATTACAGAGGCCGCCGAGCAAACAGGAAATTCTCCTGTATGTAATCTGACGGCACTCGTCCCGCCCCCCTCCCTGTCCCCTTCGAGGCAGCCAGAACGATAAATACGGTATATATCTCTTGTGGCCCCCCAACAAGTCGATTTGTTGGGGGTCACAAAAGATATATATACTCAAATTACCAGCGGGGCCGGACTTTGGTCATGCCTGTACTAAACCCTCCTATCACCTACTGCCAAAGAAGTGGCCATCTTAGATTCTGACCAACCTTCAGATGCCATGGAGATGACACCAGACATTTATCAATCATGTGCCAGTTATCAATCACCAGATGTCTTAAGCCCACGTTCACATCGGGCCGATTTGGCATCCAAATTGACATGTCACATCACATGCCAAATCGGTGGCTATTGCCGGCAATGGTACCATCCCAATTGGTGAGGCGCCTCACAGATTCCCAAAAGTTGATCCTGAACTACTTCTGGCGACTTCGGAGGGCGATTTGAATAGACATTTGTGTATGAACCCGCACGGATGTCTGTCAAATCGCCCCTAAAGTCGGACTGCATTGTCGGGATGAAATGGTGCGAGTTCAGCTGAAGTTCGGCTCTCAATGTGAACCCGGCTAAAGGCCGACACACCACAATGTGCTGCAGAAAAGGCCAGTTCTGTGACATTGCAGGCACCATCATACCGATGCGATTTGATGCCCAGCTTTCTTTTTAAAAGTTAGTGCATGAGCTACTTTTTTCCACATCCCAATAAGATTTGCACCTCAAAAATCTCACCACATGGAAGTGCGCGGGAATCAGAACGGGAATGCGGCATGAGTTCCTGTGCGGTCCCGGTGTGAACCAGATCTAAATGTAGCTGCTTTGGGTAAGTTAAATAGATGAATTTAGGTCGGCTATCGGTCGGGTTCACACTGACGGGACACGTCACATCGTATGTAATTCACACTGGAATCGCACCGCATTCCTGTGCATATCACATGTGATTATGTGCAGTGCGATTTCAGCCCATCATTTCATATGTCTCAAATCGCACTGCATCCGCACTGGAATCGGGTCCCATGGGAGTTCGTACCCATACGATACGATTTTAGCAAAACGCACTGCTTTCTGCGACCTGCTTTTGGGGGCGTCGTTACGTTTTAATTGCCACCCGCAGCAGATGGTATGAACACAGTGCGGCTGCTATGCGGTGCAGAAAACGCAATAATTCCTGTGCGTTTCCCTCATCGCATCAGTGTAAACCCAGCATTAGGGTGGACTTTTCCCCCCCATACAGCGCCACATACTGATATGATACATTGTTTCCTTTCACTTACAATTACTGGTATTTCCAGTGTTGTCACCCCGGGATCATGGATGTATCCTGGGAACTTCCTGTCACATGTTCCAGAAGTAAAAATGGCCGCTGTGATACGACTGAAGAGGAAAAGAAAAATAAACAATTACTAATCACTTCTACAGAGGCCTTTTGCTGTCTTACACTATATTACCAAAAGTATTGGGACGCCTGACTGAAGCGTGACATGTTAGGTATCTATTTACTCGTCCTAACGTCATCTTTCACATTATACAAAAACTTTGGGCTAACTAGCTACTGTTTTTTTTTTTTTTAATGCATGAAATTGTTTTGTTTCCCAAAAAAATGCGTTTGAAAAATTGCTGCGCAAATACCGTGCAAGATAAAAAGTTGCAACGATCGCCATTTTATTCTGTAGGGTGTCTGCTAAAAAAAAACATATATAATGTTTGGGGGTTCTGTGTAATTTTCCAGCAAAAAAATGATGGTTTTTACATGTAGGAGAGAAATGTCAGAATTGGCCTGGGTGGCAAGTGGTTTAAAAAAAAAAAAAAGTGTCAGTTATTTTTCAGTAAACAGCCAGCAGCTTTGAAAGGTCACTGAGCTAAAAACAGAACAGCTCTGAGAATGCAGTCTACAGACAGGAATAAAATGATTTTATGATGCACTGGAGGCATTAAACATGAAATAAAGCAGATTTAAATACACCACAGATGTCCCAAATGTATTTTTATTAGAAAGAAAAAAAAATATTTTTACCAAAAAAAAATGTGTTGTTTACCAGTTGGGAGCGACCTCATTTACATATTGTCAGTTATTGTCATGGCAACACAGCAGTGGGCTGAACCTTAAAGTGGGGTTCCACCCAAAAAAAAAAATACAGAAAAATCCTAAAAAAAAACACAAAAAAACATTTGGATATATATTTTTTTTAACTTACCTCTAAATGCCTGTTGCTAGGGGGTCCCTCATAGTCTGCCTCTTCCAGTGCCTGGGCTGGTGACATCACTCCTCCCTCGGCACAGGAAGGGCTCCGCTCTGCTCCCTCCCTCCTGTCAATCATCTGGGACTCATTACAGGTCCCAGGTGACTGAGCGGCCAATCACGGCGCGTGGCGCCGCTCGCACATGCGCAGTGGGTGCCAGGCTGTGAAGCCACAGCCCGGCACCCACAGTTGCAATGCCGGCGCTGCTGAACGGAGGGGGAGACGAGCGGGGCTTCGATCCCCCGCATCGCTGGACCCTGGGACAGGTAAGTGTCCAATTAAAAGTCAGCAGCTGCAGTATTTGTAGCTGCTGACTTTTAATTTTTAATTTTTTTTTACTGGACCCCCTGGGTGGAACTCCTCTTTAAGATAAAGACGCTCGCGGCAGTTGGAGCTCAGTCAGAGTCTTGTGTCTGAAGGAGAAGGAGGCGATTCTGATTTTCTCTGCGTTGTTGCTCATTATTTGAAAATGATGCGGCTTTTTGGGAGAAATAAAAAGTATCAGTTGCAGGATTCCCTGAAAACCATCACAGAGGAATCTGTTTTATTACTGAAAGTGGGACCTCTAACAGAGGATCACCCACCTACCACCCAGCCTATAATACCTACCCCCCAGAAGGGTGGGTGTTGGGCAATTAGACAGCTATTGAAGAAGAAGAAGGGAAGATACAATGTGACGATTCCTCTGATCACCAACAAAGAGGAAAACGTTGTACTTCTCAGCGTGAACCCCATAACAGAGGACCGCCCACCTGAGGATCCCACCCCTCCAAGGGGTGAGGGGAGGGAAAATGGGCGGGGGGGCGAAGAAGCTGAACACGGACTTCAGCTCATTTCTCAACCAAAATTCACAAAAGATGAGGTCATTGGTAAGTATTATAATAGACAAAATAATGCAAGCACTGTAGAGTAATATAATAAATGTCTCCTACATATATACTATATACACTGGGGGGGTCACTGCTATATACACCTAGAAGGGTCACTGCATAGAGTAGGGAAGTGTTAGAAGCCCTGTCAGGTCTCCATTAGGGAGATTCATCCTCTCTATATGATCACCAATGATACCAGGAGGGAAAGTGATGGCAGATCCACCAGGATAGGAACAGAGGGGGAAATCTTCTGATGGGGACACGGCTTTCGGTGACAACGGTCTAGGAGGGGACTGAGATATTTCCTCCCAAGTCTTGCTGTGTATACAGAACAGATAATGAAGGGAAATCTTTCCATCTGGACCCTTCCTGTAGCAGGAAATACCGAGACAATGCAATTAACAGCAGCATTTGTCAGTTGGCCGACTCTTCAGTTGACCGTTGGGCAGCCAATCAGATTTGAAGGTGACAGGTGTGAGCTGACAGGTATCGGGTAGGGGTGCAACGGATAAAAAAACTCACGGTTCGGATCGTTCCTCGGATCAGGAGTCACGGTTCGGATAATTTTCGGATCAACAAAAAAAAATCTCCTCCACTGTAATATCCACAATCTCCCTATTGGCAGAGTATTGGCAGAGTATTGGCAGGGTATTGGCGGGTATATTGGCAGAGTATTGGCAGGGTATTGGCAGGGTATTGGCAGGTGTATTGGCAGGGTATTGGCAGGGTATTGTCAGGGTATTGGCAGGGTATTGGCAGACTATTGGCAGGGTATGGCAGAGTATTGGCAGGGTATGGCAGGGTATGGCAGAGTATTGGCAGGGTATGGCAGACTATTGGCAGGGTATGGCAGAGTATTGGCAGGGTATGGCAGAGTATTGCAGAGTATTGTCAGGGCATTGCAGAGTATTGTCAGGGCATTGCAGAGTATTGGCACTGCTGCCATCCGATCTCTCCCCTCCACTGTACAGATCAGTACACAGAGGGGAGAGAGGAACCGGCGTCATGACATGACGCCGGTTTGTTACAAGTAATCGCTCCGTCATTTGATGGAGCAATCACGTGCTAAACGGCTGCCGGGTGTACCAAGATGGCCGCCGCTCCGGAGCTAGGCCGAAGCCGCGGCCTTTCCTATGGCCGAAGGCCACAGAGCGCTCCGCGAATCGCGGGTGTCCAGTATGGATCAACCTCCGCGGATCGGATCACGGATCGATGACGATCCGTTGCACCCCTAGTATCGGGTGTGAAGGAGATGCACAGACCTGACAGACAGCCTAACTGTAAACTAAATGATTGCACATGGCAGGCTGACAGAGCGGCTGCCCCCATCACTGCCATTCCCATCATGGTCACTGGTAGTCATGTGGACAGTCGTGTTCTGGGCTCTGTATGGGGGGCTGCAGGAGCAAAAAAAAAAAGATTCCTTCTATTAGTGTCCATAACATAGCTGTCCACAGGACTCGCCCCCCTGCTCTTGCAGACACACCACTCTGTATTGTTTAATTATACCATTTTAATAAGTGCAGTATATATATATATTTCTGTCTATAGATCATCACTAGAGTTCAGGTAGCCCCCCTTGTTGTACAACGGCTGAGATAAAACCAATATAGAATATTGGAATGATTAATAATTAGGATAAGCAGAATGATGGGATTGCAATGAGAGGGAGGAAGAGAAAATCCCAGGCATACTAAGCAGGAAGCACAGCCTGTGTATGGAATGTAGCAGATCGGTGGTCTTTATCACCAAGATCTCAGCGCAGTCAGAGGTCACATTAGGATTTCCATCTCTTGGTGGCCACAAAGTATAAATTTGGTTATTCGGGGTGAATTGGAAGCACTTACACTAGTCCTGGCACAGAAAGCTGAGCACTGAGAATGGACTCCCGGGGGGCGCAGAACCCCCACATTGTCCATGTATAGAATTCCCATAAAGAGAGACGAGTGACACCAGATCATTTCCAACAACACCAATCACATTCAATTATGTAAAAGGAAACGCATTTAAAGTGATTGCACACCCTCCATATATCCAGTGAAGTGACCGGCCTCAGGTGATACACAGAGATTAAACAAATCCTCTTACATAAATTGTACCTGTTTATCTGCAGCCATCTGTCCTCTATAGACTTGTAATCCTCAAATAGCAGGAATAGAAATAATATATATTTTTATTTTTACTCTCCCCAGAAGCAAACAATGACCCAACCACCAATGACACCGAGGATGAGGAAAGCAAGGAGAAGAGGACATGGAAAGATTTTACACCATCCATAAAACACTTGGAGAAGGGGCCTTTGGGAAGGTGATGTTGGCCTCCCATCCCTCCATTCAACAGAAGGTGGCGATAAAGATGATTAAACTGGGAGGATGTGAATCCGCCAATGACAATGAAGAGTGTAACGTACTGGAACGGTGCAGGAACCAGCCATATATCACTCGTCTATTTACAACATTCCAAACAGAGGTAAGTCTTTTTATCTCCCAGGCTTTTTTTTATCCTATTCCTGTACTTTACCCCCTGCCTTCCTTTATTCCTCCACAAAGTGAAATCTTCCTTGTCTCTAATGTAACCTTTATCTCTTCTTTTCACACAGGATCATCTGTTCTTTATCATGGAATTCCTGAGTGGTGGGACTCTACGGGAACTGATATACACTTCAGCTCCATTTGAGGACAACATCATAAGGTAAGTCCAATGACGGGGTTGTGATGGTGGGGGGGTGGCTGACCACTGAGAACAGGCAGTGACACAACCAGGCCCCTCCCACTGAGCCCCGTCCATCCACACCCCTATGTACTATAGGGGGAAGTCTCTTCATCTTTACCTTTTATTGCTCTGTGATGATTCTGAATACTAATTCACATTTTTCTTTCTCCTTCAGATGTCTCACTGCCGAGATTATTTGTGGCCTGCAATTCATCCACGCTCGTGGGATCGTCCATAGGTAAGTATTTAATTAGCTGACTAACAATCACCCCTTAAAATAGAAAGATGAAATGTTGGGACTTTATATGAGACCATGACTATCCAGTACACAGGTCTCCATCCCTATTGGTTAGTACAGGAGGGGGGAGGGGGGAATATGGGAAAATGGGACTTTATATGAAACACAACACTTGGGGAGATCGAATCACTCAATGATAGTAAATAAAATATTTATTAATGACTCAATTGAGTGCAATAGATAACATGATTGGTAGAAAAATAGAGGATACAAAATAAAGATAAACTTGATTATTTTTATCCTTATTTTGTATCATCTATTTCTCTACCAATCATGTTATCTATTGCACTCAATTGTGTCATTAATAAATATTTTATTTACTATAATTGAGTGATTCGATCTCCCCAAGTGTTGTGTTTCATATAAAGTCCCATTTTCCCATATTCCCCCCTCCCCCCTCCTTTACTAACAATCACCCCTTGGCTTCTGGTATGTTTTATTAAATCAGGAAGACTTCCCAGTTGCGCTGTCTCCTTCCATCTGCTGTACAATTCTCCCTGCTCGTGCCATTGTCTGCTTAATGGAGGATTTATATCAAATCCAGCAAGAGGAGTGAGACCTCCTCATGATGAATATAGCAGGTGGGCGGAGCTGGGAACTCCGGGACAGAGATCTTCCTGTAGGCGGATATAAGAGAAGCCAATGTCCACCCATCAATCTTCATTCTTCTTTGTATACATGTATATTTGTATCTTTTCTTTCTTTATTATAATGTGGGATATGCAGAGCTAACGGTTCACTTCTTTTCTTCACAGAGATATCAAACCCGCCAACATTCTACTGGACGGCGACGGTCACATCAGGATCGGTGATTTTGGTGTCTCAATGGCCGGAGTCACTAAGAACGTTAGGATCAAAGGATGTGTGGGGACATACAGTTACATGGCCCCGGAGGTAAGATTCCTGATATTAGACTGAATTGTAATATTTATTACGGAATATAGAGAAGAGATAAAGGGGCTCCCCTTTCATTAAGGCCACATTCACACATGGACATTTTAAATCTTGACTTCCAAATACCCAGGTGTGAATGACAAATCGCACAATGTACATTTAGGATGCCATTTATTTCAATCCCACCTAAAAACGCGGTGCGGTTCTTCCGCGATTGTCACGTGATCAACTGCGCTGCGATTGTGGTAAACCGCATTGCTTGAAGCATGCTGCCTAAAAGTCCCTGAACTTTTTTTGGGGTAGACAACCTTCACACGATGTGCAGCAAAAAAAGGCCAATGTATGAATGCAGACTAAAAGGCTAGGGTTAGACCCTCTCTCAGGTTTTTATTGGTGTCCTCATAAGGGAAGTCACACTCTTTATGTGTACTGGTGACCATTGTTAGCGAGCAAGAAAATACAGCAGGATGCAAAATGTTTACAGCTGTCCCCAGAACAGGAATAGAGAAAAGTCTTCCAGTGGTGACACCTGTTTGAGGACAAGATCCTAATGCCGCGTACACACGATCGAACTTTCCGCCAACAAAACCGTGGATTTTTGTTCGAAGCTTGTTGGCTCAAACTTGTCTTGCATACACACAGTCACACAATTGTTGGCCAACAATTACAAACGTGAGAACGCGGTGACATACAAGACGTATGACGAGCCGAGGAAGAGGAAGTTCAATAGCCAGTGCGGCTCCTTCTGCTTGATTCCGAACATGTGTGAACTTTTGTGCGACGGACTTGTGTACACACGATCTGACTTTCCGACAACAATGTTTTGTCGGCGGAAAATTTGAGAACTTGCTATCAAACATTTGTTGGCGGAAAGTCCGACAGCAAATGTCCGATGGAGCGTACACACAGTCGGATCTTTCCGACAAGCTCATATCCAACATTTCCCGTCAGAAAATCTGACCGTGTGTACACGGCATTAGGGTTTCTCTCACTTTGGGAGAATTCTTTTGACTTCCTCTTGAATCCCGGGGACAGGAAGTGAAGGGAAATTCTCCCAATGGCACACAGACAGCAAAAATAAACTGGCAGGGTTCTCAGCCCTTCCGTACTCTATCCAAAACATATAAAATGAAAGTTTTGACTATATATAAATGGTAAGCCCCACCGCCAACATTCACAAGCTCCGCCTTAGTTTGATGTATTTTGAGCAAAATTTTAGGACTCCTGGGAGGCTTCATACATCATATATGTTAGCATGGAGTCCCGTCTATCCTTTGCCTGCAATAGAAATGTTCTCATCCTTTTTTCTCTCCTTATGTTTCTATAGGTCCTAAAAAAGCACCCATACAACACCACAGTGGACTATTACTCCATGGGAGTGATAGTGAATGAGATGTCCATTAGCGTGGATGAGCTCAGACAGATGAAGAAAATCCAGGGGACCACGCCAGGCCTTCCTGAGAACCGGATTCGTCCAAAGGACAGGGATGTTCACCTCGAGGATCTCATAGATATGGTGAGTATACACAGCTTTACCTTCTCTTTACAGACAAAACCCTTTCCAGGTTATACAGACCTTGTTAGGAGTTCAGAACACACAACTCTACATTCTTCCCACCACACATTCATGTGGGTCATAGCAATACTTTTATCACACTGACTGCTTAGTGGAAGGATCTGCCTTCACTTATAGTCCCCCTGAGCATGTACTATACCAGGTACCATGCTACAACCCCATCCAATCATAACATAGTGGCGGGTTTACAAGCAAAATCAAGAAAGCTGAAATATGTCACTGTCAGAATCAAAGATTACGATGGGGAGTTCTATTGGTCACATATTATTATTGTTCTCCATGTTTCTTATCATATTTCTTTCTTTTTTTACAGCTCTTATGCGAAGACCAGGATGAACGGGCACGCCTGGTACGTGACCATTTTTCAAGATGACTGACTGGGCCGAGGTGGAGAAAGGAAAGTCACCCGAAGCATTTACACCACAGCCGGTAAGTATATGAATAATGGAGGGGTGCGTGTATATTGGGGGAGGGGAGATTATTCAGCAGCATCCAAGACGTGTTTTTTGTACAGAACTCTCACATTTGTGATCACCGCACAATCACATGGTCTGGGGACTTGTCTGAAGGAATTCTGTTTATTATTGGTGAGAATTATTATGTATGTGTCAGGCACACAGCTTAATCCCACCAGAAGCACACTTCCTGTCCTGGGGCGACAGCACAGAGTCACTGTATCTATATATACGTCAAGGATGTGTTAATGCAGTGCAGTGCTTCTTCTGATCACTAGAGGGAGCTAGGGTTGAAGGATCCCTCTTGGGGTATTTGCTGCACCTCGGGGGTTGGGCTCACCAAGCTTTGTCACCATTTACTGTATAAATCTGGAACACTGACGAATGTCATTTTCTCCTTCCAGATTTTTAAACAAACGAAAGATTTAAACATGAAGATAGAGGAATTTATTGCCGAAGAAGAAGAAGAAGACTCGGAAAGCTCCACCGGAGACTCAGAAAGCTCCACCGGAAACTCGGAAAGCTCCACCGGAGACACCGAAAATTGAAGAAGTCAGAATTGAAGAAGCCACCCCCGCGGCCCTCAAAATCTAAAACCATGAGGTCAGACTGAGTGCACCCTCTACACCTGCAGCCGTCCGAAAACATAGCTACACAGGTACTCTCCTGAGACAAGCAGCGGCAAGAGGAATGCAGAAGGAATGGGGGGGCATTCCCTCTGCATTCCTCTTGTCACCATTTATCTCGGGTAAGTGCCTAGAGCTGAGAAAAGTGGACATCTCCTTCCTAGGCATGTTGTTTGGGGGAAGTGTGGGGGCACCAAGCCTGACTACATAGCTAGGAAGGAGACAGGAACTCTCCAGAGACAAGTGGCGGCAAGAGGAATGTCTCAGGAAAGTTCTGAGGCTGCGCTCAGTCTGACCTCATGACTAGTCAATCAGGATGGCTGTAGATGTGGAACCTAGAAGACAGTTTCGAGGGTGGCATGGGTGTGAGGGGAGGCGAGTATAGTTCCACTTCAAGTGGTTCAAGGCATGCCATTTAGACTCCTCCCCCATAGCCCGCTCCTCCTCCACATTTCCTGCCCATTGTATGTGCAGCAGTGACTTTGGGAGTGATTGGGATAGGTTGCTCCCTGGAGGGGTGGAGTTTGAGATCAGACCTCTTTCTAAATGGCTTTCTCGATTGTGGGCCCTTGATGTTGGGGTCACGTCTCTACATTCTGAGCAATGTACAAGGAGATGAACTGGACACTCTAGACTGATGATTCAGGGATTATCCGATTGCCTTATGGGGTCAGGAAGGAATTTTTACCCCTTTGGAGATAATATGACCAAGGGGGGGTTTTGCCTTCCTCTGAATCATCATAAGGTTTAGGGTTCTGAAGAGGGCTCATCTCTGAGGAGTCAGAGATGAATACATAGATAGCTATTGGGGGGTGGGGGGAATGAGTGATAGATGGAAAACTATTACATAAAAATGTAAATATAGATAGATGTTAGATAGATAGATGGATAGATATGGGGGAGGGGGTTAAAGATAAAAGGATATAGCTGGATAGCAAAGCTCTGGTGGCCTAATGGTTAAGGCACTGGCCTCCTTGGTCAGGGATTGTGGGTTCGAGTCCCATCTGGGGCAATATCTTGCTTGTCTCTTATACCAGGATGTAGGGAGTGATCAATTGCAGTAATAATAACCCCCAACATTGGTATTAGTGGGGACAGTAATTGCCCCAGCATGAGTGATCAATTGAAGGAATAATAACCCCCCAACATTGTTATTAGTGGGGACAATAATTGCCCCAGCATGAGTGATCAATTGTAGTAATAATAACCCCCAACATTGGTGTTAGTGGTTGCAATCAGAGGAAGTTTGACTTACCTGTAATTTCCATATCTTAGAGCATTGTTTCTCAACCTTTTGCATGTCTTCTGCATTCCTCTTGTCACCATTTGTCTCAGGAAAGTGCCTAGAGCTGAGAAAAGTGAACATCCCCTTCCTAGGTATGTTGTTGGGGGAAGTGTGGGGGCACCAAGCCTAACTGCATAGCCAGGAAGGAGACAGGAAATCTCTGTAGACAAGCAGCGGCAAGAGGAATGCAGAAGGAGAGGGGGCATGTCTCTTGTATTCCTCTTATCAACATTTATCTCAGGAAAGTACCGAGGGTGTGCTCAGTCTGGCCTCATGGCTAGTCAATGAGATTGGGTGAAGAGCTGGAACCTAGAAGACGGTGAAGTGAAGATTTCCAGCGTAGCAGGGGTGTGAGGGGAGGTGAGTATAGTCCCACTTTAAGTGGTTTAAGAGGTAATGGTAACTGTAAGCACAAATGCAAAAGTGCATACAATACTTGGGATGTTTTGGCTGGCTAAGCATTTAATCCATAGCAATGAGACTGGCAGTCCAAAAGGTTAAACCGGTACCTGATAGTTCAGATAGTGGCTGATCAAAAAGGCGGCTGCTGTCCTCAGAGAGCTGGCTCTGTAGTAGGCAAGTGAAGGGTAGAAAAAGGAAGCGCCACCTGAGTGCAGTATTAGGGGGGGTACTTTAATGACACAACGTATGGTTACACTTACAGGAAAACATAAATTAAAAGGCTCATCTGTTAGTGGGTGGTCCATGGCGGATTCCTCAAGTCCCGATCCGGATGATGCTGCAGAGGTGTAGAACCACAGATTAGGTGGTTATCGGCCAGGGGCTCCTCCTGTGTCCATCAGGAAGAAGCTGGGGCCGGCGTGGAAAGCACATAGAGCGCGCGTGACGTCACGGTCATCCGATTACTTCCGGGTACACTTCTGGGGGAGGGCTTCCACCGAGGGGAGAGACTGGCAATGGATTGGCTATGCGCTCGGAGCTGCTGCTCCTTCAATAGGCCTATTGGCCTCTATGTGCGTTCCACGTCGGCCCCAGCTTCTTCCTGATGACCACAGGAGGAGCCCCTGGCCGATAACCACCTATCTGCGGTTCTACACCTCTGCAGCATCATCCGGATCGGACTTGAGGAATCCACCACGGACCACCGACTAACAGATGAGCCTTTTAATCTATGTCTTCCTGTAAGTGTAACCATACGTTGTGTCATTAAAGTACCCCCTAATACTGCACTCAGGTGGCACTTCCTTTTTCTACCCTTCTCTTAAGTGGTTTAAGGCATGCTATTTAGACTCCTCCCCCATAGCCCGCTCCTCCTCCACATTTCCTGCCAATTGTATGTGCAGCAGTGACTCTGGCAGTAATTGGGATAGGTTGCTCCCTGGAGGGGTGGAGTTTGAGATTAGACCTCTTTCTAAATGGCCTTCTGGATTGTGGGCCCTTGATGTTAGGGTCCCGTCTCTACATTCTGAACAATGTACAGGGAGATGAACTGAACACCCTAGACTGATGATTCAGGCATGATCCGACCGCCTTATGGGGTCAGGAAGGAATTTTTCCTCCTTTGGAGATAATATGACCAAGGGGGGTTTTTGCCTTCCCCTGAATCATCAGCAGGTTTAGGGTTCTGAAAGGCCTCACCACAGAGTCAGAAGATAACATTGACCGACCTCTGGTGTCCATCAAAGCCCTAGATTAATATCATTCTATGGATTTTCCTCTGATAAAAATTGGTTGTACACTAATTGTACATTTCATAAAATAATAACCCCTCCCCAAAAACAAACAAACAAAAAACACAAGCAAAGCCCCGTGTCATAATGGGTAAGGTAATGGCATCCTTAGTCAGGGTTGTGGGTTCAAATCCCATCTGGGGTGCTTGATTCTTTTCTGAACATAAAATACAGACAGAAAACTGACAGCTTCATTAAATAATTATAAACCATAAAGACAATTAATACCTTGGTCAGGAGTGTACAGTATATTGTATAGAGTGTATATTGTATAGCGTGCAGAGGTAAGGAGTATATAATGTATAGAGTGCAGAGGTAAGGAGTATATAATGTATAGAGTGCAGAGGTAAGGAGTATATAATGTATAGAGTGCAGAGGTAAGGAGTATATAATGTATAGAGTGCAGAGGTAAGCAGGCCTTTTTTTCAGCTGGAACTTGGTGGAACTCAGCTCCACCACCTCCGACTCAGACCCTCTGCTCCCTGCTCACCATTATCACTTGGCTTCTGTGTTTACAAGTGACAGCTTGTCTCCCAACGGCTCCCACAGATCTGATCTCCGGAGTGGATCCCACTTAATGCAGGATGGGGACAAGGAAGACGCAGGTGTCTGGGGTGCAGTGTAGATGCCAACACCCCTCCCCCACTGGATGATCTCCCTGCAAGTGAGAGAGGCAGAGACACCCACAGTGTGTCAGGAGATACTAGAGTTGGCTGGGCACTTCAGGTTAATACAGCAATAGAAGTAAAACATGTGGAAAATGGTGGAGCTTTTATAAGGAGCGGGAATGAAAGCGAGATATGGATGGGGGATGCAGAAGTAAGCAGCTGTGGAAGATGGCTGAACTCTTCACTCTGTATGCAGTGCACCCCTGAACTCTGCACTCTGTATATAGCGCACCCCTGAACTCTGCACTCTGTATGCAGTGCACCCCTGAACTCTGCACTCCGTATGCAGTGCACCCCTGAACTCTGCACTACGTATGCAGTGCACCCCTGAACTCTGCACTCCGTATGTAGTGCACCCCTGAACTCTGCACTCCGTATGTAGTGCACCCCTGAACTCTGCACTCCGTACGTAGTGCACCCCTGAACTCTGCACTCTGTATGTAGTGCACCCCTGAACTCTGCACTCTGTATGTAGTGCACCCCTGAACTCTGCACTATGTACGTGGTGCACCCCTGAATTTTTCACTGTGCGTAACTCCTCTGAACTATGCACTCTGTATATAATGCACTCCTGGTGTTTAATGCCTCCTACTGTTAGTGAAATTTGACCACACCCACTATTTGATGCGGTTTGGAGGGTGTGTGTGGAGGGGGGTTTGAGGAGTTGTGGTTCCAGCACATATTTTCTGAGAAAAAAAAGCCCTGGTAAGGAGTATATAATGTATAGAGTGCAGAGCTCAGGAGTATATCATGTATAGAGTGCAGAGCTCAGGAGTAGATCATGTATAGAGTGCAGAGCTCAGGAGTATATCATGTATAGAGATCAGAGCTCAGGAGTATATAATGTATAGAGTGCAGAGCTCAGGAGTATATAATGTATAGAGTGCAGGGGTAAGGAGTATATGATGTACAGAGTGCAGAGCTCAGGAGTATATAATGTATAGAGTGTAGAGATAAGGAGTATAGGATGTGCAGGGATCAGGAGTATATAATGTGCAGAATGCAGGGATCAGGAGGACTACAAATCTGACTATGTATGAACAGATAACCCACTAAATTTACCTATCAGCAGTACATTAAAAATCTACCAGCGCTACAGTAGTATTGTTTCTTATACCAGTGTCGGAAATTGCGATGGCCCTGGCACAAAACCAATACCTAGTTCTGTAGAAATGGAATTAATCATTTGATAATAGGCTCTCATAATAGATTGATAGACTGCTACTTCCTCATTTGAAAACCACAACGACGTGTTCGGCAGCACGTTGCCCTGTCCACAGCATGCTGTTTGTTTATTCCGTTCTATACCCAGCAGATGCATTTCTGGGGCGACAAATTCCTATCCAAAATGTTCTGATTCCTTCATTCATTCTCACGGTACAATGAGAACAGTTTTGCTTTGTCATCTCTTTGGCATCTGTTTCTAATAATATAAACAAATGACATGGGTCTGAAAAAAACTTCAGGTTGACAGCAACCAATAGACTTTTCCATTCTCCAAATGCCCCGGCAATGATGGATCACAGTCCTTCAGCTGCTCCGCATTAGGCAAGGCTTTGCAGCCCCCTTAGGGCAGGAGATGCCCAGAAGTAACACTAGGAAATATAAAAACAGCCTTGCACATTACCTTTGTAATAGCTTTATTAAAGCAATAAAAACAGATGTATACCCACAAAGAGCATGAATTAACAAGCACATCAGTATCCTCAACCAGGTCAACCGAATGAGCCCTAACCACAAGAAGACCCTCTGAACGGCTGACCAATCTTCACTCCAGAGCTCTGAGAAAGAGGGGATCTCCCCTCGAAACGCGTCAGCCATTCAGAGGGTCTTCTTGCGGTTGGAACTCATTCGGTTGACCTGGTTGTCCAGAACATTGTGGATACTGATGTGCTTGTCAATTCATGCTGTTTGTGAGGTTGCATTTGCATGCTGACCATCCTAGATAACAGCCACATGTGACACTGAACTTCCATGATTGAAAGAACTGAACTCCAATGAATGAATGAAAGGGGCGGGCCAGGGACGGTCAGGCTGGCAAGGAAAAAGGCTAGATGATGCTGGAAGAAAAGGAAAAGAAAAGGAAAAGACACTAGAGAGGGAGAAAGGAATTGCTGCTCACCCCTTGGGTATTGGAACAAAAAAGAGAGAGAAAGGTTTCCCCACAGGCGGGGTTTTTTGGCAGCACAGTAATAGGTGTAGTCAGTATTGTATGAAAAAATACAATTTTATTGGAAAATATACCAGAAGTTAAAAAACAATGAGCTCCAGTGAGGAGTGCTTAAAAGCTAAGTAGCTGGACATACAATGGCAGACATATATTCATAACAAATCCTATCATGAACATAAGACCTGACGCGTTTCAACCCTTAATAGTTGGGGTCTTCTTCAGGGGTTCGGTCTGCTAAAAAGAACATATAAATAGCATTGGTATATACATACATCACTTACATTGTATAACAGTAACCATATTCATCATGTAATGCACCAATACAGTATAGTTACCAAGTGGTGTATGTCCAACAAAAGAAAGAAAACTTCCCACATGGAGGTCCCTTAAAAAGATATGCTGTGTTTCCCTCACAGTCTGAGGGAGAAATCCGGATGCCTCCACCACCACCTCAACCCAGATCGGGGTAGCGAGAGGCGAAGGTGCCTTGCGAGAGGCCACACACTGGGGCACTGCCCGCCAGAGCAGACAGCCGGCCGACGAGCACAAAACCTAGGATGAGAAAATTTATGAGACAGGCCAAATGCACACCCAGGGGATAATAATCAGATTTTTCAGATTTTTTGTAGACAGAAACAGCCACCAAGGGACCAAGGTCACCCATATGTATTATCTATGGTACATGTGGTTCAAAACAAACCAGAGAGAGTTTCCAACCATATTTATATGGTATATCTTTGGAGGCTAGTAAATAGTATCTAACTATAGAAGTATTGGCAGAAGTACTCTTTCCATATACAAAAGAAAAAAATGAAATGAATGAAATAAAAAAAAAAAAAAAAAAAAAAAAAAAAGAAACAAAAAAATAGAAGAAAAATAGGTAGTGAAGGGTGTGATGGAATGTGAGTGTGATAAGAGCATACAATCAGCATGGAAAAGAACGTGAAGTATAGGGGAGGAAATGTGCCGTGAAATGTGAACAAGGTGATGATGGGAAGGGGAGGGGGGGGGGGGGAGGGAGTAATAGTAATTATAATGAGGTACATGCATATTCATTACCTCAAAAAGTGCTAGCCATAATATGTAACTGCATCAGAGTACCCCATGAAGACTAGATTAGCACCTGTTTACCAACCCGGGATTGGTCACAGGTCATGTGGAACTTAGAGGGTTAGTGTTCAAACCTAAGTCCACTAGTCTAGAAACAAAACAAAAGAAGAAATGTATTTTATATCTATAAAAAAGTATACAACCACTATGGTCATGAGTAATCAAACAAAAATAAAAAATCAATACCAAATAACAGGGTCAGAAGGCCCTGATTACATGAGGTAGAAACAAAGATGCAGAAACATAAGGCTGGAGAGGTGTACTTACTTGGTAGTGACCACGAGTGGAAAAAAGTGATAGCAGGCGAAGGAGGGTATGTATGATCCTCCAGGCAGGAAAGGATTATGAGACTATTGCCAATAGTATTTATATGTTCTTAATAAGGGGCGTGCATAGCCCGTCCCACCCCATCCCAGGTGTGCCCGGTCAGCCATCAGCTGCGTGGGGGGGGGCAGTATGGCCGCCATTCAGGCAGCCGTGTGTGGCCTCCCCGGCGTCCAGGAAGAGCGTCAGCCCCGAGTTCTCGTCATTCTCGCCGAAATCTCGCAATACCCATGACGTCACGTCGCACGCGCGGGGCCCCGCGCATGCGCCGTGGCGCGGAGTATCCGAGAATGTTCAGGGACGCCGCCGGCAAGGAGGAATAGATCCCCAGTGCGGCGCTCGGTGGCCACCCGAGCGCCGGACGGGGAACGAAAGGGGGGGGGAGGAGCCGTCTAATCGTGTCGGCCCATGTCCCCCCCTCCCCCCTGCCGGGAAGGCACATCACCAATCACCCCCGCTCTGGGAGCGATGGCGGGGAGAGCACCAGCGCCCCCCCTGGCCGGAGGGAAACAAACACACATACAATATGCAGAGAACATTGTATTTTCAACTAAACATTATTGGATATATATTGCTATTTGTACATTACATACATATAAAAGGAGCATCAGTAAAAAAGGAGAAATTCAATCATATGCATTGGTAACCTGATAACATCAAATTGAGAGGTAGAAAAACAAAGTCAAAAGGAGCAGATCAATATGAAATAAAAGTAACAAGTATAGAAAAAATTATTAAATTATTGTTCAAAAGGTCAAATCGAAAAAAATATTACAAGAGGCAAAGAAAGAAAAAGAAGGGAGGGGAAGGGAGGTTGGAAGGGGGGGGGGGAAGAGAAGGGAGAAGGGGAGGGAAGAGAGAGAAGAGAAAAAGAGAAAAAGAGGAAGGAGGGTAAAAATGGATCCTAACAATGAGGTGCTGTTTAATAGACTGCTTTAGGTATACTCCACTCTCAACATTTTGGAGAGAGGGGACATACCTATTGGGTTTTACCAGAAGCAAAACCCTTTAGGAATGGAGCAAAAGAGATAGCATCGTTTAGTCCTGGGAAAGAGGTGGAGTTTAGTTTAAATATCCACCTCTGTTCATGCTGCAATAAGATTTTGTTCCAGTCGCCGCCTCGCGTTGGTATATGAACTCGATCGAGTGCGGCGAAAGTTACTTTGGGCATTCTGTAATTATGGGTTTCCATCACATGTCGCCCCAGTGGCAAGTACGGGTTGCTGATTTGCATATGGTAGATATGTTTAGATATGCGTTGGTGGAACTCTTGTTTGGTCTTTCCGACGTAGTGTGCCCCACATTCGCAAGACATGAGGTACACTACGCCCCGCGTTTGACAGTTGGTGAAGTGTGATGGTTTAAAAATTGTTCCATTTGGAAGATTAAAAGTCTTTTCATGTCTTATGTACTGACAGTAAGAGCAGTGTCCACAAGGGAAGGATCCCAGGACTGAACAATGCTTTCCTCTTTTTTGTGCGTTTTTAAACTCACTTTGAACTAGTTTGTCTCTTAGTGAGGTTGCTCGTCTATAGGTGATTGAGGGGGTATCTGCAATGAACTTACTAATTTTTGGGTCATCCCGGAGTATGATGCTGGAAGGCCTCCAGTTGGGAAATATAGTAAAGGCTGGAGTTAAGCTTTATCTTCCAACTCCAGACTCTTAAGCCTCGTACACACGGTACGATTGTTGGGCAACCGAGCGTCTGATTTTTGTCAAAAGGGCATGTGCCACGGTCTTGTCTTACATAATAACGGTACACAATTGTCATGCCACAAACATGAACGTAGTGATGTACTACGAAGAAATTTCAGCTCTTGAGCTCCACCCTTTGGGCCCCTTCTGCTAATTTCATGTTTGGTGAGCATTGATTCCGAGCATGCGTGTTTGTACTTTAGACTTTTGTGTGATGACCATATGAAGATCTGGCGTCAAACCGTTGTCCACCAAAAATTTACTAGCCTGCCATCCAACATTTGTTGGCCGAAAGTTGAACAACAATTGTCAAAAGGAGCGTAATAATGGTAAGATTTTAGGACAAGAGTCTGTCAACAGACAATCCCCTGCCAACAATCGTACCGTGTGTACGAGGCTTTAGTTCTCCCCTTTCCCATCGCCCTCACTCCACATATATTCTATACTTTTTTCCCCCCCATACTAATCTTTTCCAGGTGTCTTCAGGATGATCATGTGATGATCAGGGTCTTCTTCCTCTTTGCCTCTTGTTCAGCACTGGGTGGTCTTCTGTGATGCAGAGAATGGCTCCCTGAATCATTACACTGTAACTGCAGGACAAAATGGTCAGGCCCTGCACTCACAGTATGTCCTCAGCCTTCAAGGTTGAATGACATCCAGCTGGGCATCATTCAACACAGAAGACCAATGACATCTAGTGTTGGAAAGCAGTTATTGTAGAGGAAAGCAATTCCTAGGGAAAGCTTTAAATTCTCCAGCCAAAACCCTTTAATTTTGAATACAGAAGGGAAGCATTAGACCTTCTGTGAGACTCCTTTGGGGACAAATTCCAACTCCTCCAACTCCATTAGACCCTCTGCTGGTCAAGACTCCATTGAAGAAATTTTCCCTCACTTCCTGTCTTGTTGACAAAAATTGTTATCAGGACAGAAAATGGAATGGAAATCTCCAACTAGGACACAGCAGACATGTAAACTCTCAACAAGAACCCAGAATGAGTCAAGTGATTTGGTGAACCTCTACTTCTTTTTAATTAGGTCCCTTTTTAAAAGTAAGTGGCAGGATGATAACACAGAGAACATCAGAGCATCTTCTAAAGGAATAATCTTCTCAAAGGCATTTTATCTGGTTGTCCATAGCTACTAGGGATGAGCGTTCGACTTGAACATCGGGTGTTCGCCTGTTCACAGAACAGCAAATTTAATGGGGCGTTCGTGGCAAATTCGAGCACCCCATAATGCACAGCAAGACCACAGTGCATTGCTGTATGATGATTGGCCAAAGCATACACCTGGCCTGCATGCTTTGGCCAACATAGCACGTTCCTCAGCGAGGGCCATAATTGGCCAAAGGCAGGGTGCCTTTGGCCAATCATGGCTCAGGGGGACTAAGTCCACGCCCCACACTATATATAAGGCTGTGTACACAGCGCCCGTATATATAAATATATATATATATATATATATATACTCTGCATTCAGCGTAGCCTATATATACAGTGCATTTGGCATGTACAGTAGATAATACAGTGCAGGCGGTGTACACAGTTTATAATACAGTGTGTACAGTATCAAATACACTTCAGGTGGTCTACACAGTATATAATACAGTGTAGTGCGGTGTAATTGATACATGTCCCCTGGGGCAGGACCCGGGACCCCAAACACTTTTTATGGCAATTACATGGATATAAGCCTTTAAAATGAGCACTTTTGATTTTTCACATTCGTGTCCCATAGACTTTAACAGTGTTCGCATCTTCACACGAATTCGTATGTCTGTTCGCAAATTCTGGTGCGAACAGAACCGGGGGTGTTTGGCTCATCCCTAATAGCTACGTATGACCAGTGTGGTTGCACACTGTACCATTCTTTGGGGGGTACTCAGGGATCATAATTTTAAAGGGGGCACCCGTTGCTCAGTCTACCTAGTGCTCAGACCTGTCTACTGTCAAGTAATAGCTTCTGATTTAATATAGAGGGTATTGTAAAATCTATAGCATCCTATACTTTATGTTAGAGTTTCTCAACCAGGAACGTGGAACCCTATGATTCCTCCAGAGGTTGCCAGGGGTTCCTTGAGCAATTTCTGCCTCTCAGGTAAGGTCCCACTGACACCAATGATCTTTTTTTTAGCGATCTGTAAGGGGGTAATTCTTCCCAATGACCAAGTGTAAGGAGTGTTCTTCCCAATGAGTATCACACTAATGTATCACGAGTTGCAGATATAGTAGTTATTAGCAGGGTTACCTGACACTGGAAAGTTCATTTATGGGTTCCTCTGTGTTGAAAAAGTTGAGAAAGCTGCTTTATATGGCCAAACATTTGTAGACTCCTCACCATTACCCCAACAATGAGCTTGTTGGGCATCCCCTCGCAAAACCATGGGCATTAATATAGAGCTACTCCCATTTTTTTGTGCATATCACAACCTCTACTCTTCTGGAAAGGCTGTCCACAAGATTTTGTAGTTTGTAGGAGTTTGGGCCTGTTCAGACAAATGGGCATTTGTGAGGTCAGGTACTGATGTTAGATGAAAATATCTTGATCACAATTGGTCATCAGAGATGTTCAGTAGGCTCAAGTCAGGACTCTGGTTACTCAAGTTCCTCCACACTAGTTATGAGCTAAGGTTTGGGCTGACATTTGTAGACTCATCACTACTGTGGAGGATGTTGAGTGGCCTTCACCTAATTCAGACCACACCTTAGCCCATCACTACTGTGGAGGAGCTTGAGTGGCCTTCACCTAATCCAGACTGCACCTTAGCTCATCACTACTGTGCAGGATGTTGACTGGCCTTCAACCAATTCAGACCGAACCTTAGCTCAACAGTACTGTGGAGGAACTTGAGTGACCTTCACCTAATTCAGACCAAATCTTAACTCATCACTATTGTGCAGGATGTTGAGCAGCCTTCACCTAATTCAGGCCAAACCTTAGCTCATCAGTACTTTGCAGGATCTTGAGTGGCCTTCACCTAATTCAGACCGAACTACCCCAACACCAAAATCATCAAAATATGTCTATAAGGAGCTGAGTTTGTGCACCTGAGCTAAATAATTAGGAGCCAAACCTCCTGCCAAAACTTTTTTTTCAATTTGTATAGACTTGAGAAGATTTAATACTTCTATTAAGTATTTATTGCTGTCCATGACCCAGCTGAAACAAAGCAGAGCTCACTGGATAGTGCAGATAAAACATCTTTTCATAAATAAAGTAAAGATAAATTGCACTTACAAAAAAGCATCTTGATTAGAGAATGAGCATGTAAATCCACTCCCATTGGATGTCTGGTCACACTACAGATAAAGAAACTATCACTTCTGGAAAGTCGGCAAAAGAAAAAAGGGTAGGATCACGTGATGGAAAAAGGCTGTGAAGCATTCTAAGCTAACAGGGGTGAAACAGCCAAAACTCATCCAGAAGGGGCAAATGCTTAATGGGGACCAAGTTTGCAACCTGGATGAAAGCCCTTCAACTTACATGTTATTCCCATTTATATCAGTCTTTGGATATAGACTGAGTCTGCAAAGTTGGGCAGGCAGCCTGGGCACCTGCTAGGCATCACACATCTGAAGGTTCTACTCGTGACCTAGTTGGGTTGATTTTACATTCCTTCCTAACCCTGAGACAACCTATAAAGGTTGGACAAAAATAAGGGTAGCTGTTATAAGAATTGTGATAGGAAAACAGAAAGAATAATAATCAGCTGACAGAGATTCTACCCCTTTCCCAGTCTACTGAAAAAAAGTCACAGCTTATTGTCCCAAGAAGAAATACAGTCTCTCCAATGGAGGCACAGAAAGGGATTCTAGACCTTCCTCACCAATAAAAGTTTGGGCTGATGCTGGGCTTTAATTGATATCAATAAATGGTCATTACACCCACATGAGCTTGTTGGATATCCCATTCCAAAACAATGGGCATTAAAATGGAGTTGTCTTTCCATCTCTTAGAATTTTTACCACCCTCCACTCTTCTGGGAAGGCTTTTTAGATTTGTCTGGGGGAATTTGTGGCTAAAAGAGCATTTGTGAGGTCAGTTACTAATGTTGCATGAGAAGATCTGGATTACAGTTGGTGGTCAAAGGCACTCAGTAGGGTGGAGGTCATCCAACTAAAGTTGGATGAGAAGATCTGACTCGCAATTAGTGTTCCAATTAATCTCCAAGGTGTTTAGTAGAGTTGAGGTCAAGGCTCTATGCAGGCCACTTGTGCTCCCCCCTCCAAACCATATCTTTCTGGAGCACAGAGGCACAGGCATACTATAAAAGATAAGGTTGGGGGCTCACAATTGTCGAAAATGTCTTTGTATTAAAGGAAGATGTCACAGTCTGGGGTTAGGCTTGGACACCAGTAGCTATAGCAGTCGAGAGATTCCCACTGACCAGCAGGATAAATACACAAACAGATCACCTGGGCAGATGATGCCTGATCACCTCACCTCATCTCACCTGAAGCGCAGAATCTAAGCACCAGCCGGTATTCACCAGAGCTCTTGATGGTGGAGATGGGTTTTGCTTCATGTTAGTGCCAGGTCGCGGTCCTCAGGACCGCCCCATCAGGAGGTGAGCAAGCAGGGGTCTGGTTGCAGATGTAGAAGGTAGAGATCAAGCAGAAATGTAGTCAGTAACCACCCAAAGGTGGATTATAAATGGTTGCAGGCTGGGATCAGGCAGAAGCATAGTCAAGGATCAAACCAAGGTCAGTAACGAATGGTTGAAGGTTGAGATCAAGCGGAGGCATAGTTGAAGAACAAGTCAAAGTTGGAAACAAGTGGTTAGAGGTTGAGCTCAGGCAGAAGCCTTGTCGAGGATCAAGCCAAGGTTGATAACAAGTGGTTTCAGGTTGGGATCAGGCAGAAGCATAGCCGGAATCAAGCCAAGGTTGGTAACAAGTGGTTGCATGCTGGGATCAAGCAGAAGCATAGTCGAAGATCAAGCCAAAGTTGGTAACAAGTGGTTGCAGGTTGGGATCAGGCAGAAGCATAGTTGAGAACCAAGCCAAGGTTGGTGACAAGTGGTTGCAGATTGGGATCAGACAAAAGCAGAGTCAAGAATCATGCCAAGGTTGGTAACAAGTGGTTGCAGGTTAGGATCAGGCAGAAGCATAGTTGAAGATCAAGCCAAAATCAGTAACAAGTGGTTGCAGGTTGGGATCAGGCAGAAGCGTAGTCGAGGATCAAGCCAAAGTCAGTAACAAGTAGTAGCAAAGATATAGACGGCAGTAGGAGCGAAAGGAGCAAGCTATTGGCTGGGGAAGAACACAATATTCTGGCAAACAGGAAGTACAAAAGCATGGCTTAAAAAGGGTGTTTATTGGAAGAGCAAGGAGTTCAAAGTTCACCAGAAACAAGACAGAAAGTAAGCTTGTCCAGCTAATAAGGAAACAAACTGTCCAGGTGGCTCAGCTAAAAGATCTACTGCCAGATGCAGCAGAGGTTATGAGTTCAGATCTTGGTCCTGACAGAAAAATTAAAGCTGTCATCCCTAAAACCCAATTAGAGTCTTCATACCGTACATAATACGAGAGCATAACATGAAGGATCTGATTGGCTGGTATGGGCACCGCCAGTTGTTTATCACTAAAACCTTATCCACCTTAAAAGAGGGTGAATAGGTCCAGTCTGGCGCTGTGACTTCACCACCCAACTCCATTTGTCTAACCAATAAAATATTCACTCATAAAACTTCCATCTGCTGGGTAATGATCTCATTTTTAATTAAACGCTGTTAAAGATAATATCACATAATAATGATGACCATAGGATAGAAATAAAACATTTACTTTATGATTGTCGCTTGTAGTTACGATGTTCTTGTCTTGATGATGAGCTTTGCCATAAGACAATGGCTCCAGAGGGAGGAATTAAAGGGATTTGTGCGTCATGTTCTCAGGATCATCCAGTCCATCAGAGAGCTGCGGCAATCAGGTTCATCAAAATGAGCAATTTATAACCTTTTGCATAATTTGCGGTGACAGAACTTCTTCCCCTTCTATTAATTCTAGAGAAGGTGACAATTTCCCATTTACCAACGTGATGGCCCTTAGCCCAGGTTTGCTACATCAAGATAACTGATCACTGATTCACATATTTAGAACACAATTGCTATGTGGAAGTAAAAATGTCTGTGAGCTTCTGCATTAACAGCTGCAGCAAGTCAGATAGAAGTCACCTCGTTCACTGGCTGGAGGAGGTCCAGCATCATCTAGCTCTTTCCTCACAAAGCCTGACTGGCCCCTTTCATTAGTTTGATTTCAGTTTTTTCCCATCATGGTGGCTCAGCGTCACATGTGGGCATTACCTAGGGCAGTCTGTATGCAAATTTAGTCTGCCCACTCCTCCAGACTGATACCTGCCTATCAAGACATTTTGATATTTGCATAAGTCCTCCCAAGAGCCAGCCCACTGTTTGCATCATTCCACTGCCGATCCCGAGAAACGATCTGGCTTTTGGAAGGAGTACTGAGGCAGAGGGATGTGACGTTTTCAGGAAGATATGTACAGCATCCTGCTGGCCCCTCCCACCAGCCATGATCTGTCGGCAGAGCATAGAGAAGCAAAGAGACCCAGGGATGAAGTCACTGAGGGTATGTAATGAAATTGGAAAGGTTTTATTTAAAAATGTCATGTCATTATCAGGCCTCAGGCCCTGCCAGTGCACAACTGCATGGCCACTTTTTTATTTTCAATGTTTTTTTTTTGTTCCACGTTTGTCACTACTTTCACTTTTGTGTGCGTTTTTTCACTGGATGAAGGGTGTGAGTCCTCGGGCTAGCCCTGACAAGGGGGAGGACGTGTGGTCTTCACCCAGCACCCCCCCACCCCTGCAGGAGGCAGACAGGAAACCGGCAGATGACAAGGATCCGGGGTAGGGCTGCTGCTACTCACTCCAGCTACTCGCTCTGGGGCTGCTGCTTCCTCTCCCGAACAGGAAGCGGGTTCTGAGGCCCGATTGGCCGGGAGTCTTAAGACTCCCTGGCCAATCAGGACTCAAGACCCACTTCCTGATTGGCCGGGAGGAGAAGCAGGAAGACAATAGCGAATAATAATTTGCTACTGTTACACAACTGGGTGGGCTCAGGGCACAGTGCTCTGCGCCCCGAGCCCACCCTTTTTTGAAGCCAATTAGAGCCTCAGGCTCTAATCATGTGCTTAAAAAAAAAAACCCATTGAAAATCCATGCGTCCGGTGCCCTGCATGTAGATTAGGGGCCAGGCACATGGATTAGGGGTGCGGCACCCCTTGCGCCCCATATGGATGGGCCGCCACTGTTTGATGGTCAGCTTCGCCTGATGGGTTTTACTTCCTCTTTATTGCCCTGCAAAGTAAAAGCATAACGGGCTAGTATGCATCGCCACGTGATGTAACTCCCGCACGCGGGAGCCGCCAGTCACGGCACACACTGGGGCACAGAGGGCCATTTCTTCACTGCGCATGCACCGACGGGAGATATTTTCAGTGCATATAGGTAAACCTTATTATAGGCTTACCTATATATAAAAATAGGTCAGGGGGGTTTACAACCACTTTTAGAGCACTTTTAAGTGTGTGTTTCACATGCATGTTTTTTCTTCATGTACGTGTTTTTTCCGTTTCAGGTTTTTGCACCACCACGGACTTAGAATTTTTTTTTTTTTTTATCATGTTGATGAGGGGGGAAGAGAGGAACCAGGGAAGGCAAAATACACGCAGTTGTAAAGGGTAGAGTGATCGTTTATTCACTTAAAGAGGTGGGCCACCCTGAAAAAAAAAAAAAATTACACCAAAAATCCTAAAAAAAAATGTAAAAAAAAAATTTGAAAAAAAAACAAACATTTTTTTATACTTACCTGAACCCTTGTTGCTAGGCAGTCTTCCTAATCTGCCTGTTCCTATTCCGCAGTGTGTTCTGCTCCTAGCTGAGCAGCCCCGTTGCTTTCTGGGAACTGTGTGTGTTACCAGAAAACCACGGGGCCATTCAGAGATCGCCGCGCTGCTCACATGTGCGCAGTAGGAAACTGGCAGTGAAGCCGCAAAGCTCCACTGCCTGTTTCCCTTACCTAGGATGGCGATGCTGGGACCGAGGGACGGGTCGGCCTCGGGCGGCCGACATCGCGTGCACCCAGGACAGGTAAGTCTACTTTTTTAAAGTCAGCAGCTACAGTGTTTGTAGCTGCTGACTTTAAAACATTTTTTTAGCTGGCCGGAATCCCGCTTTAATTAGTTACCTGCAAATCTCCCGATACTCATACTCCTCCTATACACTGATTACATAGAAAAGGCTTTTCAACAGTGTTCCTGGCCCATTACCATTGAAACCCTTTGATAGAGATATTATTGTGTCAATATTACATTCACTTTACATACCAAAGAAAATTCCCCCTGGGTGTGCCCAGTAAATAAAGTTTATGGCTTTGCCAATATTGAGGGCGGCATGTGTCGTGTTCACTACTCTTTACGCTTCTGGAGCCTTTTTGTAGAAATGGAGATACCATAATAATAACAACACACTGTGCCATGGCAATCACCAGATCACTGCTTTATCTAGTAAATATTAAAAGTACCCTTCTTGTACAGTTCGTAAAATTGAACATTTCTTTAAAGCTCCACAATAACTTTTATAAAAAGGTTGGAACCTACAGTTACAGTACAAAATTGCTCGCTCTGCTCTCTGCTGTACAGGGGATGATGGGAGGAGGTTGATTACCAAAGGCTGCCTCACTTTTCTGTCTTCTGGGTCCTGTACTGCAGAAATCCAGGCGTCTTGAATTTTGCACCTCTCTCCTCTCTGCTTCGCCACTCAGTGGTGTATTTCGGTTTTGTGCTGCCCTAGGCAAAACTAAAAACGCTAAATTTGTCCCACCCCAGCTTGAAAATTGCGCGGTAACAAGCGACGTGAATTTTACTATCCATAGACATTACACTTTAAAAGCTTTTACAGGGTACCACTTTAGATTTACACAGGAGGTCTGGTGCTGAAAATGATCTGCCCATGATCTGATGTTCACGGTGATACCTCACATGTGTGGGACAATCGCTGTTTGCGTGCGTGCTGGAGCGTCACGCGCATTCGCCATTGCATGCAAGCACAGGAGGACGAGGGAAGAGATGGCACCAGGATGCAGTATAGAATGAAGGCAAGCTGGTGGAGGCAGTGTGTGATGCTTTGGGCAACGTTCTGCAGGGAATCTTCGGGTAATGCCATTCTTCTGGATGTTTCTTGACATGTACCACTAACCTAAACATTGTTGGTGACCAAGTACACCCCCTTCATGGAACTAGTATTCCCTGATGGCAGTGGCCTCTTTCAGCAGGATAATGCACCCCGCCACACTGCAAAAATGGTTCAAGAATGGTTTGAGGAACACAACGAGTTCAAATTGTTGACTTTGCCTCCAAATTCTCCAGATCTCAATCCAATTGAGCATCTGTGGGATTTGTTGAAAAAACAAGCTTGATCCATGGAGGCCTCACCTCACAAGTTACAGGATCTGCTACTGATGGCTTGGTGCCAGATACCACAACTTACCTTCAGAGGTCTAGTGGTGTTCATACCTTGACTGGTAAGCCTGTTCTGTTGGCAAAAGGGGGACCTACCCAATATTAGGTGGGTGGTCAAAATTATATGGCTAATCAGTGTATATCCTATTTACAGTTCATTCATACCCCCTTGACATTTTCCACATTTTGTCATGTTACAACCAAAATACATTTGGTTGTATGTATGTATGTCTCTCCCACCATTTTCTCATTTTCATTTTATGGAAGTGCTATATAAGGATATACAGTATATATTGGCTACAGATCATTAGCGAGGATCAAGAGCTGTCTTTCACAGCTAGGTCTCTGTGCTGGGCGCGCACCCTCAGCATGCAAATACTGACTGCCCAGCGACCCCTATGTGCGCCATATGGGAGTTTAAGTCCACCCTTTTGCTGTTGCACATATTTATTATTTTTATTTATTTCAGGTACTTATATAGCGCCGACAATTTATGCAGTGCTTTTACATATACATCAGGGACGTGCAGTCAGGGGAGGCAGGTGAGGCAGACCTGCCATGGACATAAAATTTTTTTATTTTTTTTTAAATCGAACTTCGAGGGTGGTAGTGCGTGACCTGAGGTCGGTATGGCGGGTAGGTAGCCTAAGTCCTATCCCACCACTGGTGAAAATGTGGGGCTCCTATGACCTATGGTTCCGGAGATATGGGGCTCCTTGTGCAGCCTGTCAGAAGCTACATACAGAGCGGCCAGTTTAAATACAAGCTGGGCACACTCTGTTTGCAGCAGACTGGGAGGATGAGCTCACAGTGCCTCTCCTCACTTCTTGTCAGAGGCACTGAGCTCATTGGACAGCTTGGAGTCTTGGACCAATGGTAAAGCACCATTAGCCCCAGCTGTCCAATAAAAATGCTGCAGTGGAGGCACGCCTCTCACTGCAATGTCATAGAAGGGGGAATATGTCGAAAAGATAAATACTCCCTTCCAGCCCAGCCCTCTTAACTACAAGGAAAAAAACATGGGCTTTTGGGTATAACATTTACATACAATCCCATGTTTTTCTCACACAGTTAAGAGGGAGAATGAGAATCTTCTGCTGGTGATTGAAAAGGTACTGTTATAATCAAGCTAAATCATATATTTATATGCCATATGGTATAAGATAATTTATTATTTTCTATTTACTGTGAAATTACTGGTTGGAAGTTACTATATAACTTCAAACTTCGGTAATTTGTTGGTTAAACCACCTGCTTGAGTACACTTTTTGAAAATATAGTAAATACCTTAAAAACACTATATAATAATTATTTGTATATTACTTATGGTAATTAACCCCTTGCTACCCAGGCCAATTTTCACACTTCTCTCCTACATGTAAAAATCATAATTTTTTTTGCTAGAAAATCACTCAGAACCCCCAAACATTATATATATTGGAAGTCACGTGACCAGTGACGCAACACGTCGGGGGGAGCCTTGTGATGTCATTTCCGGTGGCGTTTTACGGAAGTGCGGTGAGGAGGCGAGTGTGTCACTACTCCCATTGTTTCTTACTGCGATTTTTATTCTTACTTGATGTAAGCAGCTTCTTTTACTTAATAAAGTTACTTTTTATTTGGCAATATTGCACTATGGCTGTTCTTTGTTTCCTTTGAGCGCCATTTATACAAGAAGTGCCATTTCTTGTAGCGAGCTGTTTCCTCTATATATGGAGTTTCCCAAGATGTTTTGATACCAAGATCTGGACGTAGTTTTTCGTCTTCGCTTGGGACCTTAATGTCTCTACAGATCCATCGGCAGGATTCCTTATCTGACTATCTGATGAGCCTTGTTTGACCTTTGGGTCATTTTTGGAGGTGAGCGGCCAATTCATAAATATAACAGTCGATATTTGGATTGATGTGTTGTCTGTTTTTTTTCTTCTATCAAGTTACCCCTATGAGATTTTTACCTTTATATGAACTGACTCCTACCATTGGGCTTTAGTTGGACTTTTACTCACATTTATCTATTTATATGTTTTGGATACTTATCATGTTCATCGTTGGTATCATGTTTAAGTATATTAATGCATGGCACGTTATTGAATAAGCGCACCACTCTTCACTCTTATTTCTTCCTTTTACATTGTTTTAGCAGACACCCTAGGGAATAAAATGGTGGTCGTTGTAACTTTTTATGTTACACGGTATTTACGCAGCAATTTTTCAAACACTTTTTTTGAGGAAAAAAAATGAATATAAAAAAAAAAAAAAAACTCACTATTATAACCTGATTTTTTTTTTGTAAAATGTGAAAGATGATGTTACGCCAAGTAAATAGATACCTAACATGTCACGCTTTTAAATTGCGCACACTCGTGGAATGGCGCCAAACTTCAGTATTTAAAAATCTCCACAGGCGAGCATAGGGAGGTCTAGCGCTAGAATTATTGCTCTCGCTCCAACGATCGCGGCGTATGTAACCTGTGTGTATCTGGCTCTGATACTAGCCAGTGCCTCACCAGCCACTGACCTCACCGCACGTCCCTGTAATACGTTATACATTCACATCAGTCCCTTCCCTCAAGGAGCTTATGGGTTAGGTGGTCATAAAGGAGTTAATGACACATTGCAGTAACCTGAAAAGCCCCCCGCAAGAAACGCATTACCTCGGACGTTTGTGTGAACAACAAATAAGAGACCTACCTTTGACTTTCTATGAGGAATTACATTTGTTAGAGCTTGGTGTAGGTGTTGGTTTGATTCTAGCTCCCTCTTCTGGCGAACCAACACACGCGCACTCAGAAACATTCAAAAACACTGAGGTTTCTGTAAATGGTATATGTATATGGAAAAAACATCATTAGCCAACGTTTTACCCATTGAGACCAGTTATAAGCTTTTGCTGGTACCTTCTCATATCTCAAAAGCCCTTCTTACCTATTCCATGCTACAGGGGCCACGTTTTACCTGGAACTTATAGACACATATGGCATACCTCTCAACTCTCCCTAATTTCGTGGGACTGTCCCTGATTTGGAGCAATGTCCCTCTGTCCCTCTTTCCTCCTCATTTGTCACTCATTTTGGTCTGATCTATACAATTGTATATAAAATGCACTTTTTATCTTTCAAAAAGTGTTTCCCAGCGCTAAACCTTTCATCCTATTTCACATCAAAACATTGCAAGTTTAGGAGATATTCATAGTACCTACAGGCAGTGGCAGCTGCACACATTGGGCGCAGGGACACCGCCCCCCTAATCCATGCACCTGGCCCCTAATCTACATGCAGGGTGCCGGACGCATGGATTTCAATTTTTTTTGAAGCACATGATTAGAGCCAGAGGCTCTAATTGGCTTCAAAAAAGGTAGGCTCGGGGCGCAGAGCATTGCGCCCCGAGCCCACCCAGTTGTGTGACATTAGAGAATTGATATTTGCTAATGTCTTCCTGTTTCTCCTCCCAGCCCAATCAGGAAGCGGGTCCCGAGTGTAGAGTGTAAGAAAATTAAAGTTACACCCAAGCACTTGAAATGCCCCTCCCCCAAAAAATTGAGGCCACTAAACATGTGCAATTCGTTTAGTTACGAATTCGTTTAACAAATTTAGACAAATTTGTTAATTTGGAAAATCCGAATTAACAAAAACCCGTTTAACAAATTTTTTCAAATATTCTTGAATTCAAATATTTGAAAACTCAGAAATTCAAAAATCCGAAATAAGAAGGAAAATTCGAAAACCCAAAAATTACAAAAATCTGAAATAAAAACTATTACTAACTATTAGATTGTAGGTATTGGAATTTCCTTTCAAATTTGGCTATTAGTGACGAATACAAATTTATCTGAAGTTACGAATTATCCAAAATAACGAATGCCGCATCTAAACGAATGGAACGTAAGGAATTACCGTATTTATCGGCATATAACACGCACCCCAAGTTTAGGAGGGAAGTTTAAGGGAAAATAACTTAATGCCTTTAAATGCCCATCAATGCAGCCTCATCAGTGTCCATCTGCAGCCTTGTCAGTGTCATTAAAGCCTTCTCAGTGCAGCCTTGTCAGTGCAGCCTTGCCCCTGTGCAGCCTTGTCAGTGCAGCCTTGCCCCTGTGAAGCCTTGTCAGTGCAGCCTTGCACAGATTTAAATATGGTGCAGCGGAGGGACTCGGCGGAGCGAGCGCCGCTGAGATTGTAGGGACTGGGCGGAGCCGAGATACACATAGCCGAGTGTACTCGGCTCTTCTTGGCTCCGCCCAGTCCCGCCCTATGATGGACATAACACAGGTCCAATGGCGGGACTGGGCGTGACTGTGAGTGGAGCCGAGAAGAGCCGAGTACACTCGGCTATGTGTATCTCGGCTCCGCCCAGTCCCTGCGATCTCGGCGGCGCTCGCTCTGCTCCGCCGAGTCCGCCGGAGCCATATTTAAATCTGTACACTCGGCTATGTGTATCTCGGCACGATCGATCACAGCGGAGATCGGCGTATAACACACACCCACGATTTTCCCCTGATTTTATGGGGGAAAAAAGTGCGTGTTATACGCCGATAAATACGGTAATAATCATAAAACATTTTTATTATTATTATTAATTCATTCCGTTCCATTAGTTTAGATGTGGCATTCGTTATTTAGGATAATTTGTAACTTCGGATAAATTTGTTACGTTGACTAACAGCCGAATTTGAAAGGAAATTCCAATACCTATAATTTAAGAGTTAGTTATTATTAGTTAGTTAGTTATTATTTAGAATATTTGTTCTTTCGAATTTTCGGATTTTCTTTCTTATTTTCGTATTTTTGAATTTTCGAATTTCGGAAATTAGAAAATGAGAAAATTCGGAAATTCAGATTCTTCTCATTTTCAAATTTTTGAATCTTCAAATTGACGAATTTCGATCATAACAAATGACCCGAAAAACGAAAAGAAAAAAAAAACCAATGAAAGGAAAACGAACAAAATTTTACGGCAGTGCAAATGTAGACCACCCCCACATACATACACGTATGAATGCATGTACACAAAAAAGTCATTTGGGCTACACATGTAACATATTGCTGTGAAAAGTGAGTGAGATCATTAATTCCTGGCTCATTATTCATGGGTAACCCTAAACTGATGACCTGTAGAGGGATTTTAAAGCATCACCTATGGAAAATATAGTGTACTGAAGTTGGTGGCCATTCCACAGGCAAAGGCAATTTGACATGTTTGGTGTCAATTTACTCGGCACAACCTCATCTTATATATCTTACCAGAAAATTGTTTATGCACCCTAAGCGTTTATGTTCCCTAAAAATAAAGTGGTTCTAAAGGCTCAAGGTTATTTATCCTTCCCTGTGTAGCAAGCCCCCCCCCCCCCCCGGCTACCCATCTAATACTTACCTGAGCCCAGTCTTCCTCCAGCGATGTGCACGAGGCCCCGGTGCTCCGGTGACTCCCCCTCTTCATTTCCTGAGACAGCAGCAGAAGCCATTGGCTCCCACTGCTGTCAATCACAGCCAATGAGGAGAGAGAGAGGCAGCGCTGTGTGTAAATGGACACGCAACGCGGCGGCTCGGGAGCGAGCCTACCTGGGTGCCCCCAGAGCAAGCAGCTTGCTCTGGGAGCACTCGGTAGCAGGGAGGAGCCAGGAGCACCAGCGTGGGCCCCCAAGAAGAGGAGAATCGGGGCTGCTCTGTGCAAAACCAACTTCACACAGCAGGTAAGTAGACATGTTTGATTGTAAGCTCTTCTGAGCAGGGCCCGCTTAATACTTTTGTGTTTTATTGTATTATAACTGTATTGTCTCCCTTTTATATTGTAAAGCGCTGCGTAAACTGTTGGCGGTATATAAATCCTATATAATAATAATAATAATGTTTGCATTTCCTCAACCATTGTGCTAATAATGTGCGGCATAAAAAAATTTGGGAACTTTTGCTGTTTTATTTCCCTAGGGCAGGGACATGCAATTAGCAGACCTCCAACTGTTGCAAAACTACAAGTCCCATCATGCCTCTGCCTCTGGGTGTCATGCTTGTGACTGTCAGAGTCTTGCTATGCCTCATGGGACTTGTAGTTTTGTAACAGCTGGAGGTCCGCTAATTGCATATCCCTGCCCTAGGGTGTCTGCTTTCAGAACATATATCATATTTTGGGGGTTTTATGTAATCTTCAGGCCCTAAATTATTTTTTTTTTTAAACTTGCGTGGCCAAAAAAAAACCCCGCCAAAACCACTCTTGCAGCAAAAGTGTTAAACCAATTGCGCCACCAAAGAAATCCCAGAAATTTGAATTCTTTCCCATTGACACCAATGCAGTCGAATAAAACGTGTGATTGTTTTCTGTAGTTTTGATTAAATGAAATCTGTCGGTTTTGTTCACAGCTTGTTTCGAACGTGCGTCTAATAATACATAACCAACTGGTTATTCACTGTGTCCAGTAGGGGGCGGTGTGGTACTAAATATCGATGATCACGGGTTCTTTTCTTTATTTTATTTTTAGTGTAGCAATGTAGACGTTTAAAAATAAGAAAAAAACAGAATCATTAAGTTATGATTAAAAAAAAAAAGAGAATAAATTGAAAGTGAAGCAACATATTGTGGAGCATATTTCATTTTCCCAGTGTTTTGTAAGAGTTATAGTTCAGTTAGTAATTTCCCGCTACACAGCTTGCTTTATTCCCACACGTTCTGTTTGCATAAAAGTGGAGGTTTAATTAGAGGCAAACTGCGATCGACAACAAATGGAGTACAACACAATGGAGGGGCGGGAGATGGCGTGTGTGTTTTTCTGATTATGGATTTATTCAACGCGCTCGGGGACACGAGGGACCCCCCCCCCCCCCTTTAATGGCAAAAGTCCGGACGGAATAAGAACAGTCGGCAAACTTGCGTCTAATGTCAAGTTGTGCGCGCCTGCTATTTATTTATTACAGGCATTTATACAATGCATCCGGAAAGTATTCACATCGCTTCACTTTTTCCACAGCCTTATTCCAAAATGGATTCAATTCATTATTTTCCTCAAAATTCTACAAACAATACCCCATAATGACAACGTGAAAGAAGTTTGTTTAAAATCTTTGCAAATTTGCTAAAAATATAAAAAAAAACAATAAATTCACACTCAAAATTGAGCTCAGGTGTATCCTGTTTCCACTGATCATCCTTGAGATGTTTCTTCAACTTGATTGGAGTCCACCTGTGGTAAGTTCAGTTGATTGGACATGATTTGGAAAGGCACACACCTGTCTATATAAGGTCCATGTCAGAGCACAAACCAAGCCATGAAGTACAAGGCATTGCCTGTAGACCTCCGAGACAGGATTGTATCAAGGCACCGATGTAGGGAACGGTACAGAAACATTTTTGCAGCATTGAAGGTCCCAATGAGCACAGTGGCCTCCATCATCCTTAAATGGAAGACGTTTGGAACCACCAGGACTCTTCCTAGCCTCCCAGCGATCAGGGGGAGAAGGGCCTTAGTTAGGGAGGTGACCATGAACCTGATGGTCACTCTGACAGAGCTCCAGCATTTCTCCGTGGAGAGAGGGGAACCTTCCAGAAGAACAACCATCTCTGCAGCACTCCACCAATCAGGCCTGTATGGTAGAGTGGCCAGAAGGAAGCCACTCCTCAGTAAAAGGAACATGACAGCCCGCTTGGAGTTTGCCAAAAGGCACCTGAAGGAGTCTCAGACCATGAGAAACAAAGTTCTCTGGTCTAATAAAACAAAGATTGAACTCTTTGGCCTGAATGGCAAGCATCATGTCTGGAGGAAACCAGGCACTGCTCATCACCTGGCAAATACCACCCCTACAGTGAAGCATGGCGGTGGCAGCATCACGCTGTAGGGATGTTTTTCAACGGCAGGAACTGGGAGACTAGTCAGGATCGAGGGAAAAATGAATGCAGCAATAGACAGAGACATCATTAATGAAAACCTGCTCAAGAACGCTCTGGACCTCAGACTGGGGTGAAGGTTCATCTTCCAACAGGACAACAACCTTAACCACTTCCCGCCTGGCCTATAGCAAAATGAAGGCTGAGCGGTGGTTCAGTTATCCTGACTGGGCGTCATATGATGCCCTGCAGGATAACACCTGCCGCGGGCGCCCATGGGGGCGCGTATCGCGGCGATCGGTGGTGCGGTGTGTCAGTCTGACACACCGCTACACCGATCTCGGTAAAGAGCCTTCGTTGGGTAGAGTAGAGGAGAGCCGATCGGCGGCTCTCCTGACAGGGGGGGTCTGTGCTGATTGTTTATCAGTGCAGCCCCCCTGAGGATGCCCGCATTGGACCACCAGGAAAGCCACCAAGATAACCAGGGAAGGGGGCAACATGTGGATGGCCAAGTATGTACCCCATGGCCATCCACATGTGCAAATTAATGCCCAATCTGTGCCAATCAGTGCCCACAAATGGGCACTGACTGGCACCATTATGTAACAAATGACATCAGTAATGCCCAGCAATGCCACCCATCAGTGTCATCAGTGCCACCCATCAGTGTCCATCAGTGCCACCTATCAGTGCCCATCCGTGCCGATCAGTGCCACCTATCAGTGCCCATCCGTGCCGATCAGTGCCCACCTATCAGTGCCCATCAGTGTCCATCCGTGCCACCTATCAGTGCCACCCATAAGTACCCATCAGTGCTGCCTATGGGTGCCCATCAGTGCTGCCTATGGGTGCCCGTCAGTGCCACCTATGAGTGCCCATTAGTGCCACCTATGAGTGCCACCTATCAGTGCCCATCAGTACCACCTATCAGTGCCCATCAGTGCCGCCTATCAGTGCCCATCAGTGCCACCTCATCGGTGCCCATCAGTGCAGCCATATCAGTGCCCATTATTGAAGAAGAAAACGTACTTATTTACAAAAAATTTTAACAGAAACAAAGAAAAACTTGTTTTGTTTCAAAATTTTCGGTATTTTTTTATTTGTTGTGCAAAAAATAAAAATCGCAGAGGTGATCAAATACCACCAAAAGAAAGCTCTATTTGTGTGAACAAAATGATAAAAAATGTGTTTGAGTAAAGTGTAGCATGACCGCGCAATTGTCATTCAAATTGCGACAGCGCTGGAAGCTGAAAATTGGCCTGGGCAGGAAGGTGTCTAAGTGCCCGGTATTGAAGTGGTTAAACACACAGCCAAGATAACAAAGGAGTGGCTATGGGACAACTCTGTGAATGACCCTGAGTGGTCCAGCCAGAGCCCCAGACTTGAACATCTCTGGAGAGATCTGAAAATGGCTGTGCACCGACGCTCCTCATCCAACCTGATGAAGATTGAGAGGTCCTTCAAAGAAGAATGAGAGAAACTGCCCGAAAATTAGTTGTGCCAAGCTTGTAGCATCATACTCAAAAAGACCTGAGGCTGTAATTGGTGCCAAAGGAGCTTCAACAAAGTATCGAGCAAAGGCTGTGAATACTTCTGTACATGGGATTTTTTTTTTTTGCTTTTTATTTTTAATAAATTTGCAAAGATTTCAAACAAACTTCTTTCACGTTGTCATTATGGGGGATTGTTTGTAGAATTTTGAGAAAAATAATTAATTTAATCCATTTTGGAATAAGGCTGTAACATAACAAAATGTGGAAAAAGTGAAGCGCTGTGAATACTTTCCGGATGCGCTTTATAGCGCTAACAATCTACATATTGTACTTTTATATCAGTTTCTACCCCGAGGAGCTTACAATCCATCTCAAATACAGTACATACTAGGGGCAATTTAGAAAGGAGCCAATTAACCTCCCTGGAAGTCTTTAGAGTGTGGGAGCAAACTCATGCAAGCACAATGAGAACATGCAAACTCCAGACAGTGTCCTAGTTGGGATTTGAACCAAGGACCCCGGTGCTGCAAGGTATAAGTGCTGACCATTAAACCGCCAAGCTGCTCATATATTTATTATTTTATTGTGAATGCGCGTTCACACCACCCATGCAAGAAACATTGTCCTTTGTCTTCGTTTTCATACGTGCTGCATTGCTGTGAGCTGAAAATAAATAGGTAATACTAAAGAGTCTGTGATTAAAAAACTTGCTTTAGGAACGTGACAAATATTCACACAGCCCCAAATATAACTTGATGTATTCTGTGTAATATAATTATCTCCTATGATTGTAAGCACCATCTAGTGGCCATAATGCAGTACTATTGTTGACTGAGGTATTTAAAAAAAAAATTACAACATTATGGCCACTAGATGGCATGTTTGATTATTGGAAATGATTATATTACATAAAATACCACAAGTTTTTGTTGGGGTTGTTCAAATGTTTGTCACACCTGACTTTGGGAGACTCTTACTTGTTTCAACTATATTGTGTATGTCTCTATCGATACCCCCCCCCCCCAGTACAGCTTCCCACCCAGTATAATCCCCCCCACAGACACACACCTTAGTACAGCTTCTCTTGCATTACAGATCCTCTCCCAATACAACTCCCCCCCTCCAGTACAACTCCCTCCCAGTACTACTCCCCAGTACAGCATCCCCTCAGTACAGATACCACCAATTAGTAGGGCTTCCTCCCAGTACAACCCCCCCCCCACCTTAGTGCAGCTTCTCCTCCAGTACAAATTCACCCCCACCTTAATATAGCTTCTCTCCAATTACAGATTACCCTCCCAGTGCAACTCCCCCCCCCCCCGTACAATTTTTTCCCACGACTTCTCCCCCATTACAAATCCCCTCCCAGAACAACTCTTCGCCCCCCCAGTACAACTCCATCCCACTACAGATCCCCCTCAGTACAGATACCCCATTAGTACAGTTTCCCCCAAATACAACCCCCCCCCCCCACCTTGGGACAGCTTCTCCTACAGTACAAATTCACTCCCACCTTAATGCAGCTTTCCCCAGCCCCCCCAATTACAGATTCCTTCCCAGTACAACTACCCCCCCTCCCCAGTAAAACTCTCTCCCAGTACAGCTCCCCCTCAGTACAGATACCTGCTTTACTACAGCCCCCCCCCCCAGTACAACTCCCGCTCCCACCCCCACCTTAGTACAGCTTCTCCACTGTTACAGATCCCCTTCCAGTACAACTCCCTCCCAGTACAACTCCCTCCAGTACAACTCCCTCCCAGTACAACTCCCTCCCAGTACAACTCCCTCCAGTACAACTCCCTCCCAGTACAACTCCCTCCCAGTACAACTCCCACCAGTACAACTCCCTCCCAGTACAACTCCCTCCAGTACAACTCCCTCCCAGTACAACTCCCTCCAGTACAACTCCCTCCCAGTACAACTCCCTCCAGTACAACTCCCTCCAGTACAACTCCCTCCCAGTACAACTCCCTCCCAGTACAACTCCCTCCCAGTACAACTCCCTCCAGTACAACTCCCTCCAGTACAACTCCCACCAGTACAACTCCCTCCCAGTACAACTCCCTCCAGTACAACTCCCACCAGTACAACTCCCTCCCAGTACAACTCCCTCCCAGTACAACTCCCTCCAGTACAACTCCCACCAGTACAACTCCCTCCCAGTACAACTCCCACCAGTACAACTCCCTCCAGTACAACTCCCTCCAGTACAACTCCCTCCCAGTACAACTCCCTCCCAGTACAACTCCCTCCCAGTACAACTCCCTCCCAGTACAACTCCCTCCAGTACAACTCCCACCAGTACAACTCCCTCCCAGTACAACTCCCTCCAGTACAACTCCCACCAGTACAACTCCCTCCCAGTACAACTCCCTCCCAGTACAACTCCCTCCAGTACAACTCCCTCCCAGTACAACTCCCTCCAGTACAACTCCCTCCCAGTACAACTCCCTCCAGTACAACTCCCTCCCAGTACAACTCCCTCCATTACAACTCCCTCCCAGTACAACTCCCTCCAGTACAACTCCCTCCAGTACAACTCCCTCCAGTACAACTCCCTCCCAGTACAACTCCCTCCAGTACAACTCCCTCCAGTACAACTCCCTCCCAGTACAACTCCCTCCCAGTACAACTCCCTCCAGTACAACTCCCTCCCAGTACAACTCCCTCCAGTACAACTCCCTCCCAGTACAACTCCCTCCAGTACAACTCCCTCCCAGTACAACTCCCTCCATTACAACTCCCTCCCAGTACAACTCCCTCCAGTACAACTCCCTCCAGTACAACTCCCTCCCAGTACAACTCCCTCCAGTACAACTCCCTCCCAGTACAACTCCCTCCCAGTACAACTCCCTCCAGTACAACTCCCTCCCAGTACAACTCCCACCAGTACAACTCCCTCCCAGTACAACTCCCTCCAGTACAACTCCCTCCCAGTACAACTCCCTCCCAGTACAACTCCCTCCAGTACAACTCCCTCCCAGTACAACTCCCTCCCAGTACAACTCCCTCCCAGTACAACTCCCTCCCAGTAAAACTCCCTCCAGTACAACTCCCTCCAGTACAACTCCCTCCCAGTACAACTCCCTCCAGTACAACTCCCTCCAGTACAACTCCCTCCCAGTACAACTCCCTCCCAGTACAACTCCCTCCAGTACAACTCCCTCCCAGTACAACTCCCTCCCAGTACAGATACCCCCATTAGTACAGCACCCACCTAGTAACCCCCCCCACACACACACCTTAGTACACCTTCTCCCCTGTTACAGATCCCCTCGCAGTACAACTCCCCCCCAATACAACTTCCCCAAGTACAGATCTACCCACAGTACAGATGCCCCCCTGGTACATGTTGACCCCCCCCACCAGTACAGATCACCGCCTTAGTACAGCCCCCTCCCCTACCTTCAGTAAATATCTTCCTCCCCTTAGTACAGCTCCCCACAATACAGCCCCCCCAGTACATTTTTTTCTCCAGGGGCAGATCCCCCCCACCCGTATTACAGAGCTCACCTCTCCATTAAACATAGTGTGGCCAATCCCAGGAAAAGATAAGGAAATCTTCCTTTGCTCAGAACTGCTGCTGCCCGTCTCAGACCTGTACTAGCACACAGCAGCAACTGCACCACAGATATTTGAAGGGGGGGTGTGGAGTTGGTTTGGCGCCCCCTTACCCTAGATAATGCTCAATAATAATGAGTCTCTATGACTGACAAGCGCTAGATGATACCGGATGTCCTCCGGCCAGAAAAAGAGGCGGGCTTTATCTGGCTTTCTGCAGCTTCTAATGCACACAGTGGAAAGCTCACAGTGTGCAGTGATATCAGAGTAAGCCATTTCAGCCCAGGAGATACAGTACAACAGTGCAAGACTGAAGGGAAGGATGGAGGTCAAATTTAAATCCTTTAAACCTACAACGATCCTGGGCTCTCATTATCGCCCTCTAGCCTCTAGCATGTCCCAATCATCAAGGGTGATGTCCAAAGGTGATGGCTTTTTGGAAGCACATAAGGGCCATGTTGTGGTTTGATAAAAGTATCTGATCTCAATGTGCATAAAGCAGAGTTCAATGTACGGAGCGCGTCCAGCGTCTAATTGTCGTATCGCCATTCTCAGGGTGACCGTCCGCCTTCTTTACATTAGCAGTCCTTGAGACTGATAAACATCTCAATTATCTATAACAGCAAGGAGGGCGCACGTCAACTGTACAGAATCACCGCATATTTTCCAGGAACCGGGAGCACCATACAGAGCAAATCATTATAGAAGCTTTTTATTCCAGTTATTTTCAGATGTAATTCCTTTCTGTTATTCTTTATTACCATTTTCCACCCTTTCATGGCCTAAGGCAGATGGGTGATCGGTTTGCTATTTAAACCTCAGATATGAAATACGAACAAGGCACATCCCTCTATAGTGTGTGCTTGCCTCAATCCAGAGCACTTATGCCGCGTACACACGGTCGGACTTTTCGGCTACAAAAATCTGACAGCCTGTCCGACAGACTTTCGACGGACTTTTGGCGGACTTGCGGCAGACTTTCTAACGGACGGACTTGCCTACATACGATCACACAAAAGTCCGACGGATTCGTACGTGATGACGTACACTGGACTAAAATAAGGAAGTTCATAGCCAGTAGCCAATAGCTGCCCTAGCGTGGGGTTTTTGTCCGTCGGACCAGCATACAGACGAGCGGATTTCTGGGTCCGGCGGAGTTACGACGTAAAGATTTGAAGCATGTTCCAAATCTAAAGTCCGTCAGATTTGCGGCTGAAAAAGTCAGCTGAAGCCCACACACGATCGTATTGTCAGCCGTATTTTGTCCGTCGGCGTCCGTCGAACTTTTGTAGACGAAAAGTCCGACCGTGTGTACGCGGCATAAGTGTCAATTCTGTCTGCTGTCTCCTTCCTCTGCTATCAGCATGCGTCACTTCTGACAAGTTTTCCTGACACCAAGACATAAAAAGGTGACAAGGGAAGGAGCTCCAGCACACAGCCTGTGATTGATAGCCTCAGCTCTGTTCCTGTGTAATGTGTAAAGGGAGCATGTGCCTTTCCTTTAATCAGCTCTCAGACCTCTCCTCACTGAGGTCTGCAGAGTGTCATTTCAGCTCTCCGCCCCCTTTTTTCTGAATTCTCAGACAAGCTTTAAAGTGGAGTTCCACCCACTTTTACAACTCTTCAGCATCCCTCACTAAGCTGTGCACTGTAAACAAATTGGATATTTTTTTATTTTTTTTCTCAGCACCTACTGTATATCTGCTGTATTCATTTTTCACTTCCTCCTCCCTGGCCGCGGCCCATCACATCATTTCCTATTTGCAATGCCTTCTGGGAAGGGGCGGCAACTTCCTCTGACACTGCCGTTGCTATGGAAACCTGACCTGAAACCTATTACACTGCTTGTGCTGCACTGAGCATGTGCGAGATCTGCAAGGATGAGATCCAGGAAGAAATACAGTCTGACTTCAGTTGCCCACACTTAAGATGGCCACGGCCTGCTGTAAGTTTATAAATTAACAAACTACTGCTATAAACTAACAAAACAGACCTTAGTTTACAGACTAACTTTACTAGAATACATTAAGCTTGTGTATTATAGGGGTATTTTTATTTAAAAAGTATAATTTCGGCCGGAACACCACTTTAAGTAATCGGCACTTTGAACAGATGTAGAGAACAGACTAATGCAGATAGACAGGTACAACTTATGTAGGAGGATTTGTTTCATCTCTGTGTACCACCTGAGGATAGTCCCTTCATTGGGTATATGGAAGGGTTTACACCCACTTACAAGACTATCACTAATCTGACCACATATTAGAACTAGGGGTAGGTTCAAAAACCGCAATAATGTATCACAGAGTGGCACACGCATAAGGGGTTGCAGATTTCCTTTAGTCACAGGGTAAAAGTTACAAATCAAGTCCCAATGTTTACGCGTTTCAGGCCTATGGGGGCCTTGGTCATAGCGATGACTAAGGTCCATGTAGGGCTGAAACGTGTAGACGTTGGGACTTGGTTTGTAACTTTTAACCTGTGACAACTAAAGGAAATCTGTTATCCCCGCTCTGTGATACAATATTGAAAGAATGGAGCCAGCTGCGAGCACTATATATATATATATATATATATACACACTAAAGTATGTCAGGACCTGGGTTACCTGCTGGTGGCACTGTGCTTTCCAGAGCAGAAATCCCAGTAATCAGTTTCTACCTGATGCTGGCTGCTCGGAGGGTATTTAGGTCCTAGCCTACTAGTGGCTCTAGCTAGCAGATGACTCAACGAGATTCATGTAATCACAGTTTCGATGTGCCAGCAACTTTTTTCTAATTCGATTCAGAGCCGGGTCACATCAGTGCACGTGCATTGTGGTGTGCATAATGCATGGTCTGGAATGCATTGCGCACACACACTGTGGTACATTGCTTGACAGGCACAGGATAAAAGTTACAAAGCAAGTCCCAATGCTTACGCGTTTGACCCCTATGTGGGTCTTAGTCATTGTTATGACAGGCTCCGATAGGGCTGAAACACATAGACATTGGGACTTAATTTGAAACTTTTAACCTTTCACACATAAAGGATATCTGCGATCCCCTATGCGTGTGCCACTCTGTACAACAATATTAGAGGAACGGAGTCAGCTGCGAGCATTGTATATCTGCAATAAAGTATGTCAGGACCGGGATTACCTGTTGGTGGCACTGTGCTTCCCAGAGCAGAAGGGTGTAGTTCTGGTGTCCACCAGTGGGTGTCTCCTAGCAGCCAGCAGATCCCAGTAATCAGTTTCTACCTGATGCTGGCTGCTGGGAGGGTATTTAGGTCCTTCCCTCCTAGTGGCTCTAGCTAGCAGATGACTCAATGAGATTTATGTAATCACAGTTTCGATGTGGCAGCAACAATTTTATAATTCGGCTTAAAGCCGGGTCACATCAGTGCACGTGCGTTGTGGTGTGCATAATGCATGGCCTGGAATGCGTTGCGCACACACGCTGTGGTACATTGCTTGACAGGCATAATTTATAATGGAGCCTTAAAGAATGCAACATTTCTCACAGGATAAAAGTTACAAAACAAGTCCCAATGCTTACGCACTTGACCCCTTTGTGGGCCTTAGTCATTGCTATGACTAAGGCCCCGATAGGGCTGAAACACGTAGGCGTTGGGACTTGATTTGTAACTTTTAACCTGTGACAAATAAAGGAAATCTGTGAGCCCCTATGCGTGTTCCACTCTGTAAAACAATATTAGAGGAACGGCGCCAGCTGCCAGCACCGTATATCTGCAATAAAGTATTAAGGACCTGGATCACCTGCTGGTGGCACTGTGCTTCCCAGAGCAGAAGGTTGTAGTTCCAGTGTCTACCAGCGGGTGTCTCACAGCAGCCAGCAGATCCCAGTAATCAGCTTCCACCTGATGCTGACTGCTGGGAGGGTACTTAGGTTCTCCCCTACAAGTGCCTCTAGCAGATGACTCAACGAGATTCATATAATCACAGTTTTGTTGTGCCAGCAACATTTTTATAATTCGATTTAGGGCCAGGTGACATCAGTGCATGTGCAGTGTGCATAATGCGTGGGCTGGAATGCGTTGCGCACACACGCTGTGGTGCATTGCTTGACAGGCATAATTTATAATGGAGCCATAAAGGATGCAACATTTGTCACAGGATAAAGGTGACAAAGCAAGACCCAACACTTACACATTTCAGCCCTATGTAGGGCTGAAAAGATTGTAGTTCCGGTGTTCCGTTGAATGTTACAAGCATTCACCCAGTTGTAACAGATGTTCCCTGTATTTTGTTTAATAGGTTCATTTCCTGTGATGGTCAGCTCCATCTAATGGCTATAAAGGCATTTTCCTGACAGAGATATTTCAGAAACTACTGTATTATAGCCACTAGATGGAGCTGATGATCAAATAAATATATATATATATATATATATATATATATATATATATATATATATATATAAAAAATTTAATTAATAAATATTCAATAAAATAAACCTATTGAACAAATTCTGGGGAAAATGTGTTACAGCTGGGCGAATACTTGTGACATTTGTCCAGCGAATTTTTTTTTAGCAATAAACCCCCTGAGTGTGCAGTAAAAACATTTTTTAAAGAAGGGTTAAAAAAAAGTATAACAATTTTACTGTGTATCAAAAATACCCAAAACCACAAATAAACTGAAAACTTCCTCAACCAACAAATCCCCTCTCTTATATTGACGCCTTTAAGGATGCCAGATAATTTGAAATTCAACTTCATTTAACTGGGTCAGCATTATATTTTATATACAAGATGGTGATAAGCTGGCGGCCGTCCACCCGTCTACCCGTCTGCACTATCTGGAGAGATTAGTCCGTTATCACAGGACAGGCTGAACACGACCTGACCTGTCATCAGTACAGCAAACAGGAAGTGAGGTCGCGTCATCGCGCTCAGCAATTGCTACTATATTTTACATGATCGGCACAGACAGCGCAAACTGCTACAATGTACAATGTATACAGCAACTACCACCAACCATCCACTGATCCAGGGGGAAAAGCCACTATGATTGGTCGCTATGGGTGAATGTGATGAGGTTATCTGTAAAATTAATATAATACTCCATAATATTTATATAATATAAATATACATATGTAATATTATTATTTATTATTAAATCATATTTAAAAATACATTTTTTAACCTAGCATAAAGCCAAATCTCACCCTGCGGTCCATTTTGCAGGTCCAGGAGCTCAATTTTTGTATTTTTTATTTTAATTATTATTCTTTATTCTGCCCTGTTCTCAGTTTACGCACATGCTCCTGTAGCCCAATATGCAAGGTTATTTCCTGTTATTTTTTTTACAAGGGCAAACATACACTGGAAAACAGAATGATAGGAGGATGAAGGCCACATGTGAGTTTCAGTGGAATTGTGGTAAACTGGTGAAGGTACTCTTTTCAACAAAAATAAAACAAATGTATAAACTAAGATAGTGTAGTTACTGAGATATATAGCCTGTTGCTCACAGAACTATTTTTTACAAAAGCAAGCCTGCATTAGAGGCTCGAACAGGGCTGGGAGCCTGGGACAAGGGGTGGGCAGGAGGGGCAGCTGCTCCGGGTGCAGTGAAGCAAGGGGGTAAGGAATGGATGCAGGCTGGTGCACCTATTCTGTGGCATGTATTAACAGTGGGGAGGGAGGTGCAGTTCTGGATCCTTGCCCTGGGAGTTGGATGACCCTGTCCTGGTACTGGGTCAGAGTGACAGTAGGCTGGAGACCACACATAGCTTCCAGGAGCATTGTGCCCTTGAGGTCAGGTGGACTTTAAATCTTGATATATCCTTGCTGCGTTTATCACTTCCTGTGGAGTACCCAGGGCTGGTCTTTGAGACCAACCAGGTAAAGATGTTCCCTCCATTGAACGAACTACAGAAACTTCAACCTAAAGGTTCACCTACTGCATGCATGCAGGTGGTCCTAAATTTGCCACTGCATGCAAGTTTTGGGGCTCGGGTAATGGCCCTGAACAAACTCCTCACGTGCCCTTGAGTTCTGTTTATTTTACATTTTGATAAATCTATGCTGAGTCCTTCACTTCGTCTGGAATATCTGAGGCTGGTTTTGGAAACCAACAAGGCCAAGGAGTCATAAAATTGAAGGTTCACCTACTGCATGCTGGCAGGTGGTCATCCATTCTCCATTGCATGCAAGTTTTGGGTCTCATGGTAGTTGCCTTCAAAGCGATTACTCATGAGCCTTGGAGTTCCTGAGTTTGAGTGCATTTTAAATCTTGGGAAGTCCTCACTGAGCCTGTGACTTTGCCTGTAATACTTGGGGTTGATCTTGGAGACAAACCAGGCCAAGGTGTTCCTTCTACTGGAAAAACTTTAGAAAACACAAATTAAAGCTCTTTTGGCCATACTTCTCATATGGGCCACAGGAGTGCACTTACTTGTGCACTCCTGACTTCACAGACCCGTTCCAGACTCTGAAGGGCTCCTGACAATATAACGTCGGGATCCACCCAGATGCCTCCTTTCATGTCGTTGAGAACCTGAGCTCCCCTTCTCCTGCTCGATGCTCCAGTGAGTGCTGGAGGGGCGGAGCAGAGAGCTGGTGACTGACAGTCGCTGCTCTCTACTCAGTGAAGACCAAAGAGCTGAGCAATCAGCGGTCACATGATTGCTCAGTTCTTGTACCTAAAACTGGCAGGGGACAGCTTGCTGCAGCAGACCGATGCTGCAGAAGGTAGGTAAGTATGTATGTTTATTATTTTAAATTTCCACACTTCTCCTTTAACATTCGCCTACTGGTCTCATGGTCTCAGTGAGGACTTATCAAGACTTGAAATCCATCTAGAGTCCAGATGGTAATGGACAAGTTAGACTCCAGTTCCAAGTAAGACTCCATATGTAATAGAAGATCATCTGGGTATCCTCCAATTGGTATCCCTCTTAACCGCATGATGGCCAAAACTGACCCAATTAGCCTGGTGAATACCAGAGAAGAAGCTTTGTCCTCCAGTAAACAAAGGAAAAACCTCTGTACACAGCAATGATTTACCACTGCATGCAAATTTTGTGTCTCATGGTAGTGGCACGCGCAACGTTTCATTATGTGCCTTTGAGTTCAGGTAGATTTCAAATCTTGATAAGTCCTTGCTGCATTTATCACTTCCCCTGGAATTCCTGGGGCTGGTCTTGGAGACCAACCAGGCCAAGAAGACAAAGCGAGGAGCTCGGCGAGGATGTATCAAGATTTAAAATCCCTCCAAATACCTTCAGAGTAGGGATGGATATAGACAGGTTGGACTCCAGATCCAAGTAAGACTCCAAATGCAATAGGAGGTCATCTGGGTAACCTACATTTGGTATCTCTCTTGACTGCAAGATGTCCAAAACTGACCCCATCATCCTGATGAACACTAGAGCAAAAGTTTTGTCTTCCAATGAACAAAGGAAAAACCCTCTTCCTCTGTTCACAGTATAATTTTGGTTGCAATAGAAAGTCATTCAGGTTTCAAACAATTGGTATCCCTCTTGACCTCAGGATGGCTAGCAATGGTGGCAGTGTCTTGGTGGACACCAGTAGCTGAAGATCTAAAGCATAATCTGTGTCTTCCAATGAACTTGAAGAGAAGGATTTTATGTTTAAGGATCTTATCCATCCAGAATCCGGATGGTGATGGACAGGTTGGACTCCATTTCCAAGTAAGACCCAATCTGCAATAGGTCATCTGGGTACCCTACAATTGGTATCTTTCTTGACTGCAAGATGCCCAAAACTGACCCCACCATCATGGTGAACACCAGAGCAGAAGATTTGTCCTACAAAGAACAAAGGAAAAACCCTCTTCTTATGTACACAACAATCCTTCTGAAGGTTGAAATAGAAAGTCATCCAGGTACCCAAGGATTGGTATCCCCATTGACCTCAAGATGGCTAACGATGGCGGCAGTGTCTTAGTGGACAACAGTATGTGAAGAACTAAAGCAGAATCTGCGTCCTCCAATGAACATGAAGAGAAGGATTTTTACGTTTAAGGATCTTATGCATCCAGAATCCGTATTTTGATGGACAAGTTGGACTCCAGTTCCAAGTAAGACTTCATATGCAATTAGAAGTCATCCAGGTACTCAACGATTGGTATCCCTCTTGACCTCAAGATAGCTAACAATGGCGGCAGTGTCTTGGTGAACACCAGTAGGTGAAGATCTAAAGCAAAATTTGCATCATCCAATGAAGGCGGAGAGAAGGATTTTACATGTAAGGATTTTATCCATCCAGAATCCAGATGGTGATGGACAAGCTGAACTCTATTTCCAAGTAAGACCCAATATGCAATAGAAGGTCATCTGGGTACCCTTCAATTGGTATCTCTCTTAACTGTAAGATGCCCAAAACTGACCCCATCATCCTAGTGAACACCAGAACAGAAGCTTTGTCCTCCAATGAACAATGTTAAAACCCTCTTCCTCTGTACACAGCAATCCTTCAGAAGGTTGCGAAAGAAAACCATCCAGGTACCCAATCATTGGTATCCCTCTTGACCTCAAGATGGGATATTAATGGCGGCAGTGTCTTTGTGGACACCAGTAGATGAAGATATAAAGCTGAATCTGCGTCCTTCACTGAATGTGGTGAGAAGGATTTTACGTGTAAGGATTTTATCCATCCACAATCTGGATGGTGATGGACAAGTTAGACTCCATTTCCACGTAAGACTCCATGTGCAATATAAGTTCATCTGGATACCTAACAATTGAAATCCCTCTTGACTGCAAGATGCCCAAAACTAACCCCATTGTCCTGGTGAACACCAGAGCAGAAGCTTTGTCCTCCAATGATTGGTAAAAACCCTCTTCCTGTGTACACAGCAAGCATTCTGAAGGTTGCAATAGAAAGTCATCCAAGTACCCAACCATTGGTATCCCTCTTGACCTCAAGATGACTGACAATGGCGGCAGTGTCTTGGTGGACACCAGTAGGTTAAGATCTAAAGCAGAATCTGTGTTCTCCAATGAACGCGGAGAGAAGGATTTTACAATAAGCACAAAACTCCTATTTTTCATTTTGGTAGGACTCCATAGACAGCAGAGAGCCCCGCAGAGCCAGGCTGAGTGGGAAGAACATTTTTTATGGTCGAAACCCTTTCAGCCAAGCTGTGCACAGCTGATGCTTGTTTTGGAGACAAAATCCCCCTGATGTTTACTGCCATCGCACCTTCCAATAAAATATTTACACTGACTGCTTACGTTGTTTGCAATAATTCTCTTCTGCTGCTGTATTGTACATGGCTTGTTAGAGTTGTCCGCCTGCAAAAGAAACATAACAAACTTAAAAAAAAACAGAAGTGGAAAAAGGAATCTCGAAGTATTTACCCGCCCTGAGAAATGCCGTGCTGCCATCGCTGGACTGCATGTAGACAGGAAGTGGCAGAAAAAAGGCTGCAGGAGATCCACAGCACTGAGAGCAACAAAAAAGGTAAAAACAAGTATGTTACGAAAAAAAAAAACCCCAAAACAATTGTTTGTATGATACATAGTGCTTTAGAAACCTAACACTCCATTTACACTTGTTCAACTCCAAAGTCCCGCAATTTCCATTGCGACTTTACATTGCAGCATTGATGCAACTTTGGGTGGGTGCAACTTGGAATGCAACTTTGGCTTTTACTGTTGCACAACTGTCACACTAATAACAATAAAGTGCAATTTTTATGCGACTTTTGAGAGTTTACATTGCAGTCTATGGCATTCAAGTCTCATAAAAGTCGCATCAAAGTAGTGTAGGAACGTTTTAAAATTGCTGTGACTTTAAGTCGCATAGATTTGAACAGCTTCCATTAAAATACACGGACGGCAACTTGTCATGACACTGTATGTGTCCAAGTTGCACAAGTTTGAATGGAGCCAGATAAATGTCATTCAGTTAAGATTTACAAGTATCTTACGGCAGAATTCCAGGCAGATATAGAAGACACAAAGTAATGCATATCAATGATGCTTCATTAAATGTATTTTTTAAAATGTAATCAGTGCAGTTACTGTAATCTGATAAGGTATCAGTCTCTTGCAGCCTTCAGCAGTGCTAGCGTGGGAGAGGAAGAAGCAGCACAAAGAGCCAATCAGTTCATTTGCTGATGCTGAAGAAGTGTGCTGATAGGAGGAGAGAGCAGAGGGACAGAGAGATGAGCTCATCACTGTGTGGCTTGTCGTTTCACTGTCTAGTTACATTGTGGGGCAATCCCTCAAAGCTGCTTCCCTTTGGCACTTCGTCACTCACATTTCTTTGTCAGCATGTACAATGCAAGACTAGCATTGAGGATGCAGAGGGCCCACCCCAACGTCTCCCAAGGCTGCTTCCCTTTGGCACTCCGTCGCTCACATTTTGATGTCAGCATGTACAATGCAAGACCAGCATTGAGGATGCAGAGGGCCCACCCCAACGTCTCCCAAGGCTGCTTCCCTTTGGCACTCCGTCGCTCACATTTTGATGTCAGCATGTACAATGCAAGACCAGCATTGAGAATGCCGAGGGCCCACCCCAAAGTCTCCCAAGGCTGCTTCCCTTTGGCACTCCGTCACTCACATTTTGATGTCAGCATGTACAATGCAGGACCAGCATTGAGGATGCAGAGGGCCCACCCCAAAGCCTCCCAAGGTTACTTCCCTTAGGCACTCCATCGCTCACATTTCAATGTCAGCATATACAATGTGTGGCCAGCATTAATGATCCCTAGGGCCCACCCACAACTTGGAGCCCTGGAGGGAAGAGAGGAGCACCAAGATGACCTGGACAACAAGTTGGGAATTCAAAACATCGTAAATCCTTGGCTCGGAGGAAGCAGGTTCAATGATGCTGCCCATCAGGTCGAGGACATCTAGTGACAGTAAAAAGTACTGCATGGGGAAATCTCTGGATTGAAGGTGAATATTGCAGCAAAACCTAGATTTATATGTAGGTAGCACCACCCACTGTGAATCTTCCCTATTGACTCCCTCTTCCTATTATTAAAATACTACTTTTGGGTGGGGTGGCCTTTTAAATGTTATAAAAAAAACACGTTTTATGAATTTTTATTTATTTTTTGGACAATAGGGAAAGCCTTATTTTAGTTGTGAACCCTAATTGGATGACACTTATTTTACTTTATGTATGGTGTATCAAACAATAAACAATCACTGTGTGTTTTTTTTTTATTCAGTTTCCACTTTTTTTTCATCCTTTGTTACATCTCAGTACTGCTGATTTTCTCCATTTCCTTTAAGCCACTTCCTGCTATATGCAATCCTTTCAGTGCCTGCTGCCTATCACAGCTCAGGGCCGACTTCCTAAAAGCAGCCACCGAGAACCATGTGTGCGCAATGTAGGTTGGCATAGCTGCTTGAAATCTCCACCAGAGGGCGCATCTTATAAGTTGACAATGTAGGAACACAAATGACAAACAGTTGTCAACCCATAACAGGAAGTGCATAAATAGGACTTTCATGCATAGTTGCCAACATTGAAAAAAAAATATGTGGGACTTTTTTTTGGCTGTAGGCGGAGTCGTACAATAATTAGGGGGCGGGGCATTCATTTGTAGGCATGGCTCAGGAAAAATTATAAGTGCGGCGCGCTAAGCGTGGCGCGACGAAAAACGGGTGTGGCTTATGCGGAAAATGGGCGTGGCTTATATGAAAATGGGCGTGTCTTGCGTGAAAGTGGGCGTGGTTTGTGTGAAAAGTGGACGTGGCTTGTGGGAAAAGTGGACGTGGCTTGTGGGAAAAGTGGACGTGGCTTAAATGGGCGTGGCTCAAGAGGGTGTGGTTAGAGTCTGAGATGAATGAGGGATGGAGAGGGAAAGGGGGAGAAGGAAAGGGGGAGAGGGGAATGACGGGACAGCAGGCCCAGATCCTACACAATAGAAATATGTGTATTCTAGAAAGTTTAACAATCAGCAGATAAAGATACTCCAAACACCTGGTGTTAACGCTTCAATCAGCCTGGCACCATGGTTGTTATGGTGTCAGGATGATTGAAGCGCATTATTTCTATTATTACATTGTAATATAAAATTAAATCATTCAACTCACCATAATGCCGAATCAGTGGGATCCCTGAGCGTGTCACTAGCCACGTCGCCTGCCACCAGCAGAGTCTGTCCTTGCATCAGGTGCCCCCACCAGAGTCTGTCCTTGCATCAGGTGCCCCCGTCAGAGTCTGTATAGACCCCCTCAGTGCAGACCCCCTCCATCAGTGCAGATCCCCTCCATCAGTGCAGATCCCCTCCATCAGTGCAGACCCCCCTCTATTATTGCAGCCCCCCCTCAGTGCAGCCCCCCCTCGATTAGTGCAACCCCCCTCAGTGCAGCCCCCCTCTATTAGTGCAGCCCCCCTCTATTAGTGCAGACCCCCCCTTAGTGCAGCCCCCCCTCAGTGCACCCCCCCTCAGTTAGTGCAGCCCCCGCTCAGTGCAGCCCCCCTCAGTTAGTGCAGCCCCCCCTCAGTTAGTGCAGCCCCCCCTCAGTGCAGCCCCCTCTCAGTGCAGCCCCCCTCAGTTAGTGCAGCCCCCCCCTCAGTGCAGCCCCTTCTCAGTGCAGTGCAGCCCCCCCTCAGTGCAGTGCAGCCCCCCTCAGTTAGTGCAGCCCCCCCTGAGTTAGTGCAGCCCCCTCTTAGTGCAGTGCAGCCCCCCTCAGTGCAGTGCAGCCCCCCCTCAGTTAGTGCAGCCCCCCTCAGTTAGTGCAGCCCCCCCTCAGTTAGTGCAGCCCCCCCCTCAGTGCAGCCCCCTCTCAGTGCAGCCCCCCTCAGTTAGTGCAGCCCCCCCTCAGTTAGTGCAGCCCCCCTCAGTGCAGCCCCCTCTCAGTGCAGTGCAGCCCCCCTCAGTGCAGTGCAGCCCCCCCTCAGTTAGTGCAGCCCCCCCTCAGTTAGTGCAGCCCCCCCCCCTCAGTGCAGCCCCCTCTCAGTTAGTGCAGCCCCCCCTGTTAGTGCAGCCCCCCCCCTCAATGCAGCCCCGCCCCCGCTCAGTGCAGGAGCGGCCGGTGTTCTGCCGAGAACGTTCCACTCGGCAATGGAGGACCCCCTGTACTGCGCAGGTGCAGCGCTTGCGCAGTACGGGGCTGGGAGCTTTCAGCAAGACACGGCGACTACGCCGTGTCTTCTGCTCGCTTCAGTGGAGAGGGGAGGGGCCGTGCAGCTAAAGAAGGCGCTTCATTGGCTGCACGGAACGAGCCCCCTTCCCCTCTTCACTGAACACTAGAGGAAGAGAGAGCGGCGGCGCCGGCCGTCATTTTGCTGGAGCCCGCTGCTCCAAAAAAACAAAAAAAAACAACATTACCGATTTTCCTTATGGGAAATCCCGAATTCGGGACACTCTCCAATCGGGACGAGGGTCCCAAAATCGGGATTGTCCCGGGAAAATCGGGACTGTTGGCAACTATGTTCATGGGATGGTATGAGCTTTGGAACCCATGCGTGGGCCATGTATGTTTGCACAGCTGCTTGAAATCTCCACTAGGGGGTGCAATTTTCAAGTCTTGCCACAGATTCTCAATTGGATTTAGGTCTGGACTTTGACTGGGCCATTCTAACACATGAATATGATCTAAACCATCCAATTGTAGCTTTAGCTGTATGTTTAGGGTCGTTGTCCTGCTGGAAGGTGAACCTCCACCCGTCTCAAGTCTTTTGCAGACTCTAACAGGTTTTCTTCTAAGATTGCCATGTTTTTGGCTCCATCCATCTTCCCATAAACTCTGACCAGCTTCCCAGTCCCTGCTGAAGAAAAGCATCCCCACAACATAATGCTGCCACCACCATGTTTCACAGTGGGGATGGTGTGTTCAGGGCGATGTGCAGTGTTAGTTTTCCACCACACATAGCGTTTTGCTTCGAGACCAAAAAGTGAAATTTTGGTCTCATCTGACCAGAGCACCTTCTTCCACATGTTTGCTGTGTCCCCCACATGGCTTCTCACTAACTGCAAACTGGACTTTTTATGGCTTTCTCTCAACAATGTCTTTCTTCTTGCCACTCTTCCATAAAGGGCAGATTTGTGGAGAACACGACTAATAGTTGTCCTGTGGACAGATTCTCCCACCTGAGCTGTGGATCTCTGCATCTCCTCCAGAGGTACCTTGGGCCTCTTGGCTGCTTCTCTGATGAATGCTCTCCTTGCCCGGCCTGTCAGTTTAGGTGGACGGCCATGTCTTGGTAGGTTTGCAGTTGTGCCATACTCTTTCTGTTTTTCGGATGATGGATTGACCAGTGCTCCGTGAGATGTTAAAGCTTGGGATTTTTTTTATAACCTAACCCTGCTTTATACTTCTCCACAACTTTATCCTTGACCTGTCTGGTGTGTCCCTTGGCCTTCATGATGCTGTTTGTTCACTAAGGTTCTCTTACAAACCTCTGAGGGCTTCACAGAACAGCTGTATTTATACTGAGATTCAATTACACACAGGTGGACTCTATTTACTAATCAGGTGACTTCTGAAGTCAATTGGTTCCACTAGATTTTAGTTAGAGTTATCAGCGTAAAGGGAGCTAAATTTAAATGCCCCCCACATTTTTCACATATTTATTTGTAAAAAATGTTGAAAACCATTTATCATTTTCCTTCCACTTCACAATTATGTGCCACTTTGTGTTGGTCTATCACGTAAAATCCCAATAAAATACATTAACGTTTTTGGTTGTAACATGACAAAAGGTGTAAAATTTCAAGGGGTATGAATACTTTTTCAAGGCACTGTAAGTATCAGGGGGCTCCCGTCGCCTAAATGTTCTCCTGGGGTGATGGGAGCTGTGCAGCAAATGTGACTCTTGAAATAGAATCCATCCTTGAAGTGGTTAAAGGATGAGCTCAGTCCCCATTGGCCCAGCCTCCCCTCCTCTGTCCAGCAGTGACAGCGCACTCACTGGGAGGACTGGGAACACACAGCTACAAGCAAGGACCTCCGGACTCCTCCGAACACTCTGTGTTGGACTCTTCAAGAACTGACCGAGCGTCTGCTGGAGAGAGCGAACCGCCGACACCAAAAGTAAGGCAACATTTTGTACATAGATGATGTCCCTTCTTATCCCTACAAACACAGACCTCTGCTTTTATGGAAATATTAGAGACAGGGATTTCTGGTTTTATTTTGCAGGTTTTGTTAAAAAATAAGTGATCTCTGCATATTGGTATTTGGTATGTGCACCTTATATAATGAGACCTCTGTTTTTTTTTATTTTTGTTTGTTTTTTGTTTTTTTGTTTTTTTTATATAAAATATCAGAGAGATTTTATTAGTTTTTTCAGGCTTAAAAGCGGAGGTCTCTGCATTTTGTAATTCCCCATATGCTGCTTATTAAATGAGACCTCTGTTTTTATGAAATATTAGATTTGTTTTTTCAATTTGAAGGGTATGTTAAAAACAGAGGTCTCTGCGTTTTGTATTTGGTAAGTCCCCACCTTAGAGAATGAGACTTCTGCTTTTATAAAATATTTGAGAGAGATTTATTTGTTTTTTTCATTTCCAGGCTTTGTTAAAAGCAGAGGTCTCTGCGTTATGTATATAGGTAATTTCCCATGAACACATTGGTAGGTGTTCATGGGAAAAGTTTATTGGCTTCTGTCCAAAAATTGGCCCTGGTTTATGGGTGTGAGTTGGGGACCTTGGATTGCAGACCCCTTGGGGGTGGGGACCGGTGTGGGTGTGTGTGGAGCTCTGCGTAGATTGATGGCACTACATGGGTACCTTAAATATATAAAAAAAAAAAATAATATAGTGGATGGGCATCTTGATGGGACGTAATGTGCGGGGATGGGGACAATTGTGGGTGCTCACTCAGGTTGAACTGGATGGACTGGTGTCTTTATTCAACCTTAGTAACTGTGTAACTGTGTAACCTTAGACCAGGGTTTCTCAACCAGGGTTCCATGGAACCATAGGGTTCCTTCAGAAGTTGATAGGGGTTCCTTGAGCAATCGTCAATTTCTGCCTCTGAGATAAGTTCCCACCACTGATCTTTTTAGCTATCTGTAAGGAGGTAATTCTTCCCAATGACCACTAGTGTAAGGAGCATTCTTCCCACTGACCATCACACTAATGCAGCCTTTCTCAACCTTTTTAACCAAGAGGAACCCTTAAAACCCTTAAATTTCAGGACTTGGGGAACCCCTTCTAAAACTAATTTGTTGGAGATCAGTGGGAAAGATTACCCTTTTGCCATGGTGGTCATAATGCCTCCATTATAGACAGCTAAAAAGACCATTAGTGTTATGCAGTTGGCTCTGCCGATTGGCATAGGCTCCAGAATTATGCAAGCAGCATCAAATGGGACATCAATCAGCCACAGCTCAAGCAAACTCTGGAGGAACCCTAGTTGAGAAAGCCTCCTGCACTAATGTATCATGAGTTATAGATTTTTAATTTTTAGCAGGGGTTCCCTGAGACTGAAGAATTATTTCAAAGGTTCCTCAGTGTTGAAAAGGTTGAGAAAGGCTGCCTTAGAGAATGAGACCTCTGCTTTTATGAAATATTAGAGATGCATTTTTTTTAGCTTTTCATTTGCAGGATTTGTTTAAAACAGAAGTCCCTGTATTGTGCACATAGCTCATTCCCCATGTACACTTGTGAGCAGTGGCAGCCGGGGCTTAATATATTGTGGGGGGGGTCAGAAAACTAACACCAAACCCTCCACGAGAGACAGGCGTGAATACGACGATTGAACCCCCCGCAGAAGACAGATAGGAATGCAGCGATCAAACCCCCCCCCCCCATGGGAGATGGACAGGACAGCGGCAATCAGGGCATCACCTTTGGAATCAGGGTGAATGAAGAACCAGGCCTTTGATTCTCCTCCCGGGGCAAACAGGATGTGTGTCCCGAGACACGATTGGGAGTCCTAAGACTCCCTGGCCAATCGGGTCACAGATTAGACTTGATGGACTTGTGTCTTTTTTTCAACCTCACCTACTATGTAACCTACTATGTAACTGCTTCCTGATTGGCTGGGATGAGAATCAGGAAGACAATAGAGAATAATAATTCACTAATGTCACACAACTGGGTGGGCTCAGGGTACAGTGCTCTGCGCCCCAAGCGCGCCCTTTTTTAAAGCAAATTAGAGCATCAGGCTCTAATCATGTGCTTAAAAAAAAAAAAATCCCCCCCATTGGAATCCATGCGTCCGGGGGCAGCGCCACCACTGCTTGAGGGAATGAGACCTCTGCTTTTGATGAAATATTATAGACAGGGTTTATCAGGTTTAGATTTTCAGATTTTGGTAAAAGCAGAGGTCTCTGTATTATGTACAGTGCATAAAGTATTCATACCCCTTGGAATTTTTTCACATTTTGTCATGTTACAACCAAAAACCTAAATGTATTTTATTGGGATTTTATGTGATAGACCAACACAAAGTGGCACATAATTGTGAATAATTGTGTAAATGGTTTTCAAATTTTTTTACAAATAAATATGTGAAAAGTGTGGGGGGGCATTTGTATTCAGCCCCCTTTACTCTGATACCCCTAACTAAATCTAGTGGAACCAATTGCCTTCAGAAGTCACCTAATTAGTAATCTCAGTATAAATACAGCTGTTTTGTGAAGCCCTCAGATGTTTGTTAGAGAACCTTAGTGAACAAACAGCATCATGAGAACAGGCCAAGGAACACACCAGACAGGTCAGGGATAAAGTTGTGGAGAAGTTTAAAGCAGGGTTAGGTTATAAAAAAATATCCCAAGCTTTGAACATCTCATGGAGCTCTGTTCAATCCATCATCCGAAAATGTAAAGAGTAGAGCACAACTGCAAACCTACCAAGACATGGCCGTCCACCTAAACTGACCGGCCGGGCAAGGAGAGCATTCATCAGAGAAGCAGCCAAGAGGTCCATGGTAACTCTGGAGGAGCTGCAGAGATCCACAGCTCAGGTGGGAGAATCTGTCCACAGGACAACTATTGGTCGTGCTCTCCACAAATCTGACCTTTATGGAAGAGTGGAAAGAAGAAAGACATTGTTGAAAGAAAGCCATAAGAAGTCCTGTTTGTAGTTTGCGAGAAGCCATGTGGAGGACACAGCAAACATGTGGAAGAAGGTGCTCTGGTCAGATGAGACCAAAATTTAACTTCTTGGCCTAAAAGCAAAACGCTATGTGTGGGCGAAAACTAACACTGCACATCACCCTGAACACACCATCCCCACCATGAAACATGGTGGTGGCAGCATCATGTTGTGGGGATGGTTTTCTTCAGCAGGGACAGGGAAGCTGGTCAGAGTTGATGTGAAGATGGATGGATCCAAATACAGGGAAATCTTAGAAGAAAACCTGTTAGAGTCTGCAAAAGACTTGAGACTGGGGTGGAGGTTCACCTTCCAGCAGGACAACGACCCTAAATATACAGCCAGAGCTACAATGGAATGATTTAGATCAAAGCATATTCATGTGTTAGAATGGCCCAGTCAAAGTCCAGACCTAAATCCAGTTAAGAATCTGTGGCAAGTCTTGAAAATTGCTGTTCACAGACGCTCTCCATCCAGTCTGACAGAACTTGAGATATTTTGCTAAGAAGAATGGGCAAAATGTCCCTCTCTAGATGTGCAAAGCTGGTAGAGACATCCCCAAAAAGACTTGCAGCTGTAATTGCAGTGAAAGGGGGTTCTACAAAGTATTGACTCAGGGGGGCGCCATACAAATGCACACCATACTTTTCACATATTTATTTGTAAAAAAATTTGAAAAGCATTTATCATTTTCATTCCACTTCACAATTATGTACCACTTTGTGTTGGTCTATCACATAAAATCCCAATAAAATACATTTACGTTTTTGGTTGTAACATGACAGAATGTGGAAAATTTTAAGGGTATGAATACTTTTTCAAGGCACTGTATATAGGTAATTCCCCATTTGCACCTCATAGAATGAGACCTCTGTTTTTTTATTAAAAATCGGGGAGAGAGATTTCATAAGCTTTTAATTTGTAGTCTTTGTTAAAAACAGAGGTCTCTGTATTCTGTATACAGTCAATTCTCCATGTGCACAATATAGAATGAGACGTCTGCTTTTAATGTTTGCTTTTTGTTTACTATGCTTCAGTTTATGAATGCAGAGGAGCCTCCGTCTCCTATTCATTCATCTTTAGTGCAGCTCAGGCTGCTGAAAAAGGAACTGGGGAATCTGTGTCCTCATTTCCTTTCTCGTAACCTGGAAATTATTTTTTTCCATTTTATTTTCTTACCATTTTAAAAAATTATCTTATTTATTTTTTTACATGTTTTTTTACAGATTTGAATTACAAAACGCTGTTTTGGATATTTCATCCAAAACAGCGTTTAAAAAAAAAAAATTTAAAAATCCAAAATTGTAAAAAACATGGAAAAATATAATTTTTAAAATTGTAAGAAAAAAAAAAATGGAAAAAAATATTTTAACCACTTAAGGACCAACCCTATTTCTGACATTTGTTGTTTAAAATCAGTATTTTTTGCTTCAAAATTACTTAGAACCCCCAAACATTATATATATATATATATATATTTATTTTTTTTTAGCAGAAACCCTAGAGAATAAAATGGCGGTTGTTACAATACTTTATGCTGCACTGTATTTGTGCAGTGGTCTTACAAATGCAATCTTTTTGGGGGAAAAAAATACATTTTTTTAAAATACAAAAACAGTAAAGTTAGCCCAGTTTTTTTCTATATAGTACAAGATGTTAGACCGCATAAATTGATACCCAACACGTCATGCTTTAAAATTGCGCACGCTCATGGAATGGCGACAAATTGGGCGACATTTTCAAATTTTCTACAGGTTACCAGTTTAGAGTTACAGAGGGGGTCTAGGGCTAGAATTATTGCTCTCGCTCGTGGCGATACCTCACATGTGTGGTTTGAACGCCGTTTGGATATGTGGGCGCTTTACATTCATTTATTTATTTTCTGATTTATTTTTAACACTGTCCCTTTAAAAAAAAAAATGTATAACTTTTATTCCTATTACAAGGAATGTAAACATCCCTTGTAATAGAAATAAGCACGACAGGACCTCTTTAATGTGAGATCTGGGGTCAAAAAGACCTCAAATCTCTCATTTACCTTAAAAAAAGGTAGAGGGTGGAAGTGATGTCATAGGGGGATTACTAAAACTGGAGAGTGCAAAATCTGGTGTAGCTCTGCATAGTAACCAATCAGCTTCCAGGTTTTATTGTCCTAGCTTATTTAAACAAGCTGAAGTTGGAAGCTGGTTACTATGCACAGCTGCAAACATAAACGTATCCGAATATACCAAATGTATCCGAATATACCAAACGTATCCGAATATGTGAACCGAATTCAAATGTACAAAATTAATCCAAATGTTTGGAATGAATCCGAACATACGAACGTACAATCCAAATGTACAAAACAATCCCGAATGTACGAGCCAAATCCGAATATATACCAAACATATCCGAATATGTGAACCGAATCCAAATGTACGAAAAGAATCCGACTGTACGAACCAAATTCAAATATACAAACTAAATTCAAATGTATTAAACGAATCTGAATAAATGAACTGAATCCAAATATATGAAAAAAGAATCTGAGTATACAAAACGATTCTGAATGTACGAACCAAATCCGAAGAACCAAATCCGAATGTACGAACCGAATCCGAATGTACGAACCAAATCCGAATGTACGAACCAAATCCGAATGTACGAACCAAATCCGAATGTACAAACCAAATCCGAATGTACGAACCAAATCCGAATGTACGAACCGAATCCGAATATACCAAACGTATCCGAATATGTGAACCAAATCCAAATGTACAAAATGAATCTGAATATACAAACCGAATCCAAATATGTGGAATGAATCCGAACATACGAACCAAATCCGAATGTCCAAAACAAACCCGAATGTACGAGCCAAATCCGAATCTACCAAACGCATCCGAATATGTGAACTGAATCCAAATGTACGAAAAGAATCCGACTATATGAACCAAATTCAAATACACAAACCAAATTCAAATGTATTAAGCGAATCTGAATAAACAAACTGAATCCAAATATATAAGAAAATAAACTAAGTATACCAAAGGAACACGAATGTACGAACCGAATCCAAATGAACAAACCGAATCCGAATATACCAAACTTATCCGAATATGTGAACCGAATCCAAATGTACAAAAAGTATCTGACAATACAAACAAAATTCAAATATACAAACCAAATTCAAATGTATTAAACGAATCTGAATAAGCGAACTGAATCCAAATATATGAAAAAATAATCTAAGTATACCAAAGGAACCCGAATGTACGAACCGAATCCAAATGTATGAACCGAATCCGAATATACCAAACGTATCCGAATATGTGAACCGAATCCAAATGTACGAAATGAATCTGAATATACAAACCAAATCCAAATGTACGGAATGAATCTGAACATACGAACTAAATCCGAATGCACAAAACGAACCCGAATGTGCAAACCAAATGCACGAAAACAATCCGACTAACCAAATTCAAATATACAAATCAAATTCAAATGTATTAAACGAATCTGAATATATGAACTGAATCCAAATATCTGAAAAAAGAATCTGAGTATACAAAACAAATCTGAATGTACGAACTAAATCAGAATGTACGAAACTAGTCCAAATGTTTGAACCAAATTCAAATGTACGAAATGAATCAGAAAATACGAACCAAATCCGAATATACGAAACAATTCTGATTATACGAAATTAATCTGAATATACAAAACAAATTCCCAATGTACAAACCGAATGCGAATATAGGAAGCAAATCCAAAAATACAAAACAAATCTGAATATACAAAATGAATCCTATTATACAAAATGAATCCGAATGAAGCAACCAAATCCAAATATAGGAACCAAATCCAAATATATGAAACAAATCCGAATATACAAAACGGATTCTGAATATACAAAATGAATCTGAATATATGAACCAAATCCGAATATAGGAACCGAATCTGAATATACAAAACAAATCCGAATTTACAAAACGAATCCCAATGTACAAACTGAATTCAGATATATACAAAACTAATCTGAATGTAAGAACCGAATCGGAATATAGGAAACTAATACATCATTCTAACTTAATGAGTATGATGAAACAAAAATATTAACTTAACGAACCAATCCGAAGCTATACATGCACATCTCTAATCATAAAGTGTTGAAATCACATTTTCCTGATAAAATTTTTATATTTCATGCGATAGTTCAGATCTTTCCATCAGAGAGGTTGATCGAAATGTCCGTCCTTCAAATGTTGTATTGTACCTTGAAAATTTCAGGTAGGATCTGACCAGTCTGCAGAGAAATGTGGTCGGTCACAGCCTGTGTGTACTGCGCCACGCCATATGTTGTAGATCCAGGAAGTGCGTCCTGTAGAGGACATTTGTCACCATTTGTTCTGTGCGGTAGCAGCGCCTGTGCCAAGAGGAACATTTACTTATCGCCTCTAATTGCTTCCTAGTAGAAAGCGTGTCCGTGTGTGCGTGTGTGGGGGGGGCTCAGGGATGGTGGGAGCTCCTCATAATGGGCACAGCGGGTGAGCAGACCTGGGAACTCAGCACAGGGATGGTGAGAACCAATCATAATGGGCACAGCAGGTAAGCAGACCTGGGAACTCAGCACAGGGATGGTGAGAAGCTATCATAATGGGCACAGCAGCTGTATGGACTAATGCCGCGTACACACTACCAGACTTTACGGCATACTTGGTCCGGCGAACCGGAGTCCGTCGGACAATTCGATCGTGTGCGGGCTCCGGCGGACTCCTTTTCCCAAAAAGTTTGACGGACCTAGAAATGAAACGTTTCAAATCTTTTTGACAGACTCGAGTCCGGTCGAAAAGTCAGCTCGTCTGTATGCTAGTCCGACGGACAAAAAACTACGCTAGGGCAGCTATTGGCTATGAACTTCCTTGTTTTAGTCCGGTCGTACGTCATCACGTACGAATCCGTCGGACTTTGGTTGATCGTGTGTAGGCAAGTCCGTTCATTCAGAAAGTCCGTCGTAAAGTCCGCCGGGCAAAGTATGCCGTAAAGTCTGGTCGTGTGTACGCAGCATTAGTAACTCGACAGAGGGATGGTGGAAATCCCTCATAATGGACACAGGAGGTATGCAGACCCAGCAACTCAGCACAGGGATGGTGGGAACCCCTCATAATGGGCACAGCAGGTATGTAGATCCAGGAATTCAGCACAGGGATGGTGGGAACCCCTCATAATGGGCACAACAGGTATGTAGCCCCAGAAACTCAGCACAGGGATGGTGGGAACCCCTCATAATGGGCACAGCAGGGGTGTAGACCCAGAAACTCAACACATGGATGATGGTAACCCCTCATAATGGGCATAGCAAGTGAGCAGACCTGGGAACTCAGCACAGGGATGGTGAGAACCCCTCATAATGGGCACAGCAGGTATGTAGACCCAGGAATTCAGCACAGGGATGGTGGGAACCCCTCATAATGGGCACAGCAGGTATGTAGACCCAGGAATTCAGCACAGGGATGGTGGGAACCCCTCATAATGAGCACAGCAATTGAGCAGACGTGGGAACTCAGCACAGGGATGGTGGGAACCCCTCATAATGGGCACAGCAGGTATGTAGACCCAGGATCTTAGCACAGGTATGGTGGAACCTCTCATAATGGACACAACAGTTGTATAGACCCAGTAACTCAACAGAGGGATGGTGGGAACCCCTTATAATGAGCAAAGATGTGTAGACCCAGGAACTTGGCACAGGGATGGTGGGAGCCCCTCACAATGGGCATTGCAGGTTTGACAACCTCCAGATTGGTCATGGTATTAAATGGACAGTAGGGTGAGTGATTATTCTGAGTGGATGTTCATCTGCTTTTCTCTCCAGAAGAACGGCACCATGTTCGTCCAGGCTTCATCCAGAGTTACCATGTAATTACTGGACTCAACACAATAACACAATCCTATAAATCCAAGTGCCTGTGCAGTTCTTGCCTGTGTTCACCAATGTTCACCAATTGCTACAAATGTACAGTGTACAGCTTGAGTGATCACTGGGGGGGGGGACTGAGAAAGTGGTTGCTCCTGCGTGCAGCAGACTGATAACATCTTCTCAACCTAAGCTGGGAAAGCCGTGGCAACTGTATTTTGACAGCCATTTCTGCTGTTTGTTAAACGACCGGACCATCTTTGATATACCAAAATCTGATTGGCTGCAGCCGCTGTTTCCTGTGTGGCTCCTTCAGTTTTTCCGTTGGAGAATGTTGGGTGGGAGGTGGAGGGCAAGGCCACCCACTAAGCGAAGTTTGGATGGTCCACCAGGAACTGGCCGAAATTTGCAGGAGGTTTAAGATAAAACATCAAGTGGCATGTTTGTATTAACATTTTCCTTCCTATGACCCAGAGTCCAGTGCCTGACACCCTCATCAGCCATGTGTCTCCCCCCCCCCCCCCAACTTTGGATAAAATATTTTGGGATAGTAACAGTAACAAAAAAAAGAATGGTTGGTGTTTAAGTGGTACAGCATATTCAGACTTGTGAAGGCACATTGCTGGCGATTATATGCGAGAACCCCGCAATTAGCCATGAGTAGGCAGCCCCATTGAAAGTAATAAGAGGCTGCCGGTTATTACCGCCAATTGCGGCCACTTGCGCTGCGTTTACATGTGAGGGACCGGCCCTGGACGCAGGCAGTCGCGATTGTGGGCGCGATTGGTCGTGATAGCCAGCAGACTCGCATCCTCCATCCAGAGTGGAGACACTCTACAGTGCCTTGAAAAAGTATTCATACCCCTTGAAATTTTCCACATTTTGTCATGTTACAACCAAAACAGCGTTGAGCGTTTCGAAGTGGCGTGTTTTTACCACGATTTTGCTGTGTTTTTTGCAGCGATTTTACCTTCGGGTCTGGTATGGTTTTTTTTTTTTTAAATTGGCATGGGGTCCCCCCCCCCCAAATCCATACCAGACCCTTATCAGAGCATGCAGCCTGGTGAACAGGATGGGGGGGGGCGAGTGAGTGAACCCCCGCTCCTGAACCATACCAGGCCACATGCTCTCAACATGGGAAGGGTGCTTTGGAGTGCTCTGCCTGCACGCCACTAACTAACCTGCTTAATCTAGATCAAGTTCTCCTCTCCACGTTATCACACTATACACGTCCGCTGTGTAAGCAGCCTTATATAGTGTGGGACGTGGACCCTTTGAGCCATGATTGGCCAAAGGCACCCTGCCTTTGGCCAATTATGGCTCTCATAGCAGATTGCGCTGTGATTGGCCTAAAGCATGCAGGTCAGGTGCATGCTGTGGCCAATCAGCAGCTGTCAATGCACTGCGATCTCGCAGTGCATTATGGGGCGCTCCGTGGCGCTCAAATTTGCCGCGAACGCCCCATATTTTCGGTTTGTTTGCGAACAAACAAACACCCTATGTTCGAGTCAAATTTACGTTCATTTCGAACATCGGGACCAGTGGCATCGCTAGGGGGTGGCTTTTGGGGCTGTAGCCCCGAATCTGGGGCCCATAGCTCCGAGTCTCTGCAGGGGTCCCCAAGGGCAGGGGAGGCTCTCTGGGGACCCTGATGTGAGTGGGGGGCTCTCTGGGGACCCTGATTTTAGGGGGAGGCTCTCTGGGGACCCTGATTTAAGGGGGAGACTCTCTGGGGACCCTAATGTAAGGGAGAGGCTCTCTGGGTACCCTAATGCAAAGGGGAGGCTCTCTGGGGACCCTAATGCAAGGGGGGAGGCTCTCTGGGGACCCTGATGTAAGGGGGAGCTCTATGGGGATATATATACACACACACACATATATTATATACATGTGTATGCCCGCCCAAGTGTATGACTTTCTTTACTACGCTGCTATGGGCTCTAGCCCCAGATCTTTTGTAGACCTAGCAACGCCCCTGATCGGGACCATCCCTACCGTCCACCTAAACTAACCCTGGAGGAGCTGCAGAGATCCACAGCTCAGGTGGGAGAATCTGTCCACAGGACAACTTTTAGTCGTGCACTCCACAAATCTGGCCTTTATGGAAGAGTGGCAAGAAGAAAGTCATTGTAGAAAGAAAGCCATAAGAAGTCCTGTTTGCAGTCTGCAAGAAGCCATGTGGGGGACACAGCAAACATGTGGAAGAAGGTGCTCTGGTCAGATGAGACCAAAAGTGAACTTTTTGGCCTCAAAGCAAAACGCTATGTGTGGTGGAAAACTAACACTGCACATCACCCTGAACACACCATCCCCACCGTGAAACATGGTGGTGACAGCATCATGTTGTGGGGATGCTGTTCTTCAGCAATTCAAGGCACTGTAAGATGAGAAGTGTGTTACTGGCTGGATCACCAGGTGAATGGAAAAAAAAAAAAAATAGGAAAAGTAATGTAGCCGCCACATCCAAAGACTGGTAAGCTGCAATAAATTACATTTTTGTTTTTGGGCTTTAATACCACTTTAAGCATTAAATCCCCAGTTGGCTTACAGGACAACCCCTGAAATGTTTTATAGTTGGCGTTGCTGGTAAAACCGAAGGGGAATACTCGCTAATCCCCTGAATGTCTGCTCTGTTTCTATACCAGATCAATATTCAGGATCAGTAGGAAATGGCACTGGAAATCTAATTACATCATACTGTGACTGCTAGATTAAGTGCTCGCCATCTGCAGAGGTGCTGCACGGCGATTGCCGGAGGGGAGATGCCTTGCAACACCAGTAATTGGATTGGAGGAAATACAGACAATTGTAACTTTGTGGCTAATGAGTCTTTCCTTCTTCCAGGTAATTATATGGCATTCAGCACGTTGCATCCATGTCGGTTGCTGCACTAATGAGCTTACAATCTAATGTCTCTATCTCACATACACATCATTGTTAAGAGGGCCAATTTAGATTGGAGACGATGAACCCTCTAGCATGTTAGGAGTGTGGAAGGAAACCACGTACACATATTACTGATTGTCACTCCCAGTGTAAGATGGAGGAAAATCTTGAAAATTGGAGTCAGTCAAGTGAAGAAGGAGATGTTGGTAGCAGAATTTTTTAGTTGCTCTCTTTTTCCGCGGGAAGGTAGGCATTTGGCAGCAAGTGGGCCGGCACAGGTGAGCGTGCTAATAAGATGTTCACAAAAGGTAGGGGTAGTGTGAGCTTACAAGGAAGGTTAGTGTTGGGGTTACAGGGAGGGTTAGTACTGAGGTTACAGGGAAGGTTAGTGTTGAGGTTACATGGAGGATTAGTGTTGAGGTCACATGGAGGGTTAGTGTTGAGGTTCCAGGGAAGGTTAGTGTTGAGGTCACAGAGAGGGTTGGTGTTGAGGTTACAGGGAAAGTTAGTTTTGTGTTTACAGGGAAGGTTAGTGTTGAGGTTACATGGAGGATTAGTGTTGAGGTTACACGGAGGATTAGTGTTGAGGTCACATGGAGGATTAGTGTTGAGGTCACATGGAGGATTAGTGTTGAGGTTACAGGGAGGGTTAGTGCTGAGGTTACAGGGAGGGTTAGTGCTGAGGTTACATGGAGGATTAGTGTTGAGGTTACACGGAGGATTAGTGTTGAGGTCACATGGAGGATTAGTGTTGAGGTTACAGGGAGGGTTAGTGCTGAGGTTACAGGGAGGGTTAGTGCTGAGGTTACAGGGAGGGTTAGTGTTGAGGTTACAGGGAGGGTTAGCATTAGGGTTACAGGGAAGGTTATTGTTGAGGCTACAGGGAGGGTTAATGTTGGGGTTACAGGGAGGGTTAGTACTGAGGTTGCATGGAGGGTTAGTGTTGAGGTTCCAGGGAAGGTTAGTGTTGAGGTCACGGAGAGGGTTGGTGTTGAGGTTACAGGGAAAGTTAGCTTTGTGTTTACAGGGATGGTTGGTGTTGAGGTTCCAGGGAGTGTTAGTTTGAAGGTTACAGGGAAGGTCAGTGTTGAGGTTACAGGGAGGGTTGGTGTTGAGGTTACATGGAGCATTACTGTTGAGGTTATATGGAGGGTTAGTGTTGAGGTTCTAGGGAAGGTTATTGTTGAGGTTACATGGAGGTTTAGTGTTGAGGTTCCATGAAAACTTAGTGTTGTAGTTACAGGGGTGGCTGGCGTTGAGGTTACAGGGAGGGTTATTGTTGAGGTTCCAGGGAAGGTTAGGGTTAAGGTTTCAGGGAAGGCTAGTGTTGAGGTTACAGGGAGGGTTAGTGTTGGGGTAACATGGAGAATTAGTGGGAGGGATTTAGGAAAGGTTAGTGTGAGGTTTGGAGGAAAGGTTAGTGTTGAGGTTACAGGGAGGGTTAGTGTTGAGGTTACAGGGAAGGTTAGAGTCGGGGCTACAGAGAAGGTTAGTGTTGAGATTACAGGGAAGGTTACTGTTGGGGTTACAGGGAAGGTTATTCTTGAGGTTACAGGGGCGACTAGTGTTGAGGTTACAGGGAGGATAAGTGTTGAAGTTACAGGGAAGGTTATTATTGAGGTTACAGGGAGGATTAATGTTGGGGTTACAGGGAGGATAAGAGTTGAGGTTACAGGGAGGATTAATGTTGAGGTTACAGGGAGGGTTAGTGTTGAGGTTACAGGAAAGATTAATGTTGAGGTTACAGGGAGGGTTTGTGTTGAGGTTAAAGAAAGGGATAGTTTTGAGGTTATAAGGAAGGTTAGTGTAAAGATAACAGGGAAGGTTAGTGTAAGGGTGTCAGGAACCATGAAATCAGACCGAGACAGAAGTACAGTTAAATCACACTTGTTTAATAATAAAAGTAAAATGAACAAACATAATCAAAACATAGCCAAAGTTCAGTAACCGGAACGGATAGTCAGCCAAGCCAGAAGTCAGGGATCATTGTAGTGGAACAGCAAGCAGGATCTGTAGCCAGAAGGGATGTCAGCAAAGCCAGTCTTTAAACAGGAACGCAGGAGATAGTTTCTTGTGATGTGACCAAGGCGAAGGCAGAGCTCCTCTGGACTGGACGGCTTAAGTAGGCAGGACTGACGAGCAGGATCATCAACAGCTGAGTAACTGTGGAGAGAGATGGGAGCTGGCAATTAGCCGACAGCTGAGCGGCCCTGACAAAGGGTTAGAGAGTGTATAACAGTTAGTGTCAGAGTTTAAACAGGGAATTCATTTAAAGATTATTTTTAAGGTTAGGATAGTGGGAGTGTTAGGGTAAGGGTTAGTGTAAGGATTAGTGTTAGGGCTCCTGGGAGGATTTGGGATAGGGACAGAATTAGGGTTACAGGGAGGGTTAATGTAAGGATTAGTGTTAGGGTAACAAAGAGAGGTAATATGAGGATTAGTTTTAGGTGTGAGTGTTAGAGGGGGAGTTAGTGTGGGAGGTACAGTGTTAGGGTTATGGGAAGGGTTAGTGTTGGGTTTCTTCCGGCTCTGGAACCTCATGTATCATCTTAAAGGGGCTCCATAGATAGTCAATGGCCAGACACAATCTAACCTCGTTTTGGTAGCAGGATCGGGTGGCGGGTCAATGTACATGATCTTTTGTTTGGCCAATCACGTGGGCGGCGGCTGTGCACCTAGCAATAAAAGTATGGCTATTATCCAGTGGTGGGGTTATCTAATATTTGATTGGTTGAAGACGGGTATGCTCTAACTTATGGCAATGACTGGCGGGCACAATTTTTAATCCCATGTATATTTTATTGTTTCATTTCATGTTTAATGTGATAATAAATAATAAGTGAGATCAGAAGCAGATGTCACCAGATTTCTATGAATTTATTGTTTTATAATCAGGCAGCTGTCCACAATCATTAGACGTTCCCAGTACATGCGTTAGATGGCTTCCAGCAAGGTAATGAATGAATACGATCTGCTCTTTACAGGGTAACCTAATTAAGACAATATCTGCGTGGCGATGATGTCATTAATTAGGGCAAAGATTATTGAACTGATTATCACATTGTGACAATATTGGCTAATTGTATTTCCTCCCTCTTAGATAAAATATTGTGGCTGGGGTGGCAGAGGACAGGAAGTAGGCAGGGCGCAGAATAGAATTGGTTGAACTTTCCTTGTCTGGTTTTCATCCTCCTTGTATCTAAGAATTCGATTTTATTTGCTTGTAAATATTTCTGTCTTTGGTGCGTCACCTCCTGACATGTGCCTGAACTCTGTGAGAACTTCGCACACTCAATCAATGATGAATGGTATTATCGTAATTGTAATGAATCATAATATTATCTGACTGAGGTTCAGGTAACAATGGATGCTAAAAGTCTATAGCCCAAACTTTTTAAGAAAATTTTGGTTGCATTAAGGAAGGGTTAAGACCCCTGTCTGTTTTTTTATTGCTTCTGCTGCACTTCTGCTTTGCAACACAAGGGTCATCGCCTCGAATCCCAACCACGACACTATCTGCATGGAGTTTGCATGTGCAACCCCAAACACACCTCCAAGATGACCACTGCCTTGCTAAAGAAGCTGAGGGTAAAGATGATGGACTGGCCAAGCATGTCTCCAGACCTAAACCCTATTGAGCATCTGTGGAGCATCCTCAGATGGAAGGTCTCTAACATCCACCAGCTCTGTGATGTCATCATGGAGGAGTGGAAGAGGACTTCAGTGACAACCTGTGAAGCTCTGGTGAACTCCATGCCCAAGAGGGTTAAGGCAGTGCTGGAAAATAATGGTGGCCACACAAAATATTGACACTTTGATCCCAATTTGGAGATTTTCACTTAGGGGTGTACTCACTTTTGTTGCCAGCGGTTTAGACATTAATGGCTGTGTGTTGAGTTATTTTGAGGGGACAGCAAATTTACACTGTTATACAAGCTGTACACTCACTACTTTACATTGTAACAAAGTGTCATTTCTTCAGTGTTGTCACATGAAAATATAGAATAATATATTTACAAAAATGTGAGGGGTGTACTCACTTTTGTGAGATAATGTATGTGTGTGCATGCATGTGTGTGTGTGTGTATGTGTGTATGTATGTGTGTGTGTATGTGTTTATATGTGTGTGCATATGTGCATTTATTTATATGTGTGTGTGTTTACATGTATGTACTGACCCCTTATATGTGTACAATCAGAACTGATTTTTTTTTTCTTGCTTGTTCATAGTACCAGCAAAAAAATGCTGTTCCTCTGAAAAGCGGTCCATGCTCAGATCGCTTTTCGGAGGCATTTGACAGCCGCTAAAGAGGCAATATGTTGCCTCCTGACCACCTCTGTTTTAACCCCTTAAATGCATCATCACTAGGCTGCAACTGCATACAGTGCACACAGTTGCGGGGTGGTTGGAGTGCAGCCCCGTTCACCTAAGGGTATACTTCAGGGGTGCCCTGACTGCAAAAAGATTGAGAAACACTGGCATAGAGGAATCGATCTCTCCATTTTCCTCCTGCAGTCGCTGAATGACTGCGGGAGGGAGAGGAGGAGAAGCGCGGGGGGGGTGGAGAAATCGGTTCCTTTATATACAGCCACCCACTTGCGACCGGGCCCTGTCCGGGGGGTCAGGGGGGGCCCTTCATGGTTTCTTGCATCGGGGCCCTGAAGGTTCTAATTACGCCACAGGGGTGTACTCACTTTTGTTACCAGCGGTTTAGACATTAATGGCTGTGTGTTGAGTTATTTTGAGGGGTCAGCAAATTTACACTGTTATACAAGCTGTACACTCACTACTTTACATTGTAGCAAAGTGTCATTTCTTCAGTGTTGTCACATGAAAAGATAGAAGAAAATATTTACAAAAATGTGAGGGGTGTAATTACTTTTGCGAGATACTGTATATATATTTGTATAAATAATGAAAAAATATATGGAAAAAAAAAAATATATATATATATATATATATATATATATATATATATATATAGCGGGGACGGAAAGTATTCAGACCCCCTTACATTTTTCACTCTTTGTTATATTGCAGCCATTTGCTAAAATCATTTAAGTTTTTTCCCTCATTAATGTACACACAGCTCCCCATATTGACAGAAAAACACAGAATTGTTGACATTTTTGCAGATTTATTAAAAAAGAAAAACTGAAATATCACATGGTCCTAAGTATTCAGACCCTTTGCTCAGTATTTAGTAGAAGCCCCTTTTGATCTAATACAGCCATGAGTCTTTTTGGGAAAGATGCAACAAGTTTTTCACACCTGGATTTGGGGATCCTCTGCCATTCCTCCTTGCAGATCCTCTCCAGTTCTGTCAGGTTGGATGGTAAACGTTGGTGGAGCCATTTTAGGTCTCTCCAGAGATGCTCAATTGGGTTTAAGTCAGGGCTCTGGCTGGGCCATTCAAGAACAGTCACAGAGTTGTTGTGAAGCCACTCCTTCATTATTTTAGCTGTGTGCTTAGGGTCATTGTCTTGTTGGAAGGTAAACCTTCGGCCCAGTCTGAGGTCCTGAGCACTCTGGAGAAGGTTTTCGTCCAGGATATCCCTGCACTTGGCCGCATTCATCTTTCCCTCGATTGCAACCAGTCGTCCTGTCCCTGCAGCTGAAAAACACGTCCACAGCATGATGCTGCCACCACCATGCTTCACTGTTGGGACTGTATTGGACAGGTGATGAGCAGTGCCTGGTTTTCTCCACACATACCACTTAGAATTAAGGCCAAAAAGTTCTATCTTTGTCTCATCAGACCAGAGAATCTTATTTCTCACCATCTTGGAGTCCTTCAGGTGTTTTTTAGCAAACTCCATGCGGGCTTTCATGTGTCTTGCACTGAGGAGAAGCTTCTGTCGGGCCACTCTGCCATAAAGCCCCGACAACTTTCTCCCATCTCCCGACTGCATCTCTGGAGCTCAGCCACAGTGATCTTTGGGTTCTTCTTTATGTCTCTCACCAAGGCTCTTCTCCCTGATAGTTCAGTTTGGCCGGACGGCCAGCTCTAGGAAGGGTTCTGGTCGTCCCAAACGTCTTCCATTTAAGGATTATGGAGGCCACTGTGCTTTTAGAAACCTTAAGTGCAGCAGAAATTTTTTTGTAACCTTGGCCAGATCTGTGCCTTGCCACAATTCTGTCTCTGAGCTCTTCAGGCAGTCCCTTTGACCTCATGATTCTCATTTGCTCTGACATGCACTGTGAGCTGTAAGGTCTTATATAGACAGGTGTGTGGCTTTCCTAATCAAGTCCAATCAGTATAATCAAACGCAGCTGGACTCAAATGAAGGTGTAGAACCATCTCAAGGATGATCAGAAGAAATGGACAGCACCTGAGTTAAGTATATAAGTGTCACAGCAAAGGGTCTGAATACTTAGGACCATGTGATATTTCAGTTTTTCTTTTTTAATAAATCTGCAAAAATGTCAACAATTCTGTGTTTTATTGTCAATATGGGGTGCTGTGTGTACATTAATGAGGAAAAAAATGAACTGAATTGATTTTAGCAAATGGCTGCAATATAACAAAGAGTGAAAAATGTAAGGGGGGGTCCGAATACTTTCTGTCCTCACTGTATATATATATATATATATATATATATATATATATATATATATATATATATATACACACAAAAAAAAATTGAGGATGAGATCTCGTAAAATGCAATTAATCATTACTTCAAAAATCCATCTTCATGTACAAATAATTGATCTAACAAGCAACTGTACAGTTTCACGCAACACTCTGCTCTTTTTCAAGCCATGTATTGTGTGAAACTGTACAGTTGCTTGTTAGATCAATTATTTGTACATGAAGATGGATTTTTGAAGTAATGATTAATTGCATTTTACAGAGATCTCATCCTCATTTTTTTCTGTATATCTTTGGTGCATTGATTGGGAGCCCATGGTTGATGTGGATCCCGGTGTGGTGAGAAGTGTATAACATGACAGGAGTGACTCACTCTACTTTCAGTATGTATACAATATATATATATATATATATATATATATATATATATATATATATATATATATTTTTTTTTTTTTTAATTATTATTTATATATATCTATATATAGATATATATAGCTATACACACACACACATACACACATATATATATATTGATATATATATATATTGATATTCATTTTTTCTTTTTTTTTCCCAGCAAGCAAAATAATTCCTATACAGTACATGTACACTCCAAATGTGTATTCCGCTGTTTGGCTAGACTTCCTAGACTTTCTCGTTTGCGCTCACAGCTTTAAGAGAATGATTAATAATCTTCAGTACTGGTACCTCTAGATCTCATGAATGATTGCTCTGTATATGTTAATTATGAAGACAACCAAGCAGATTGTTAATATATCCATGAATACTATTGACAGCTGAGGACACTGGCAGATAATTGATGTCATCTTCCATGTAATAATGAGCCCTAGTCGGATCAATCACATTATAGGTGGCCGCAGGGACAGAGGTTGCTCAGTAAAATTCGTGTCTCCTTTGTCTAATGATAAAGGTCAGACCTGTGCACGGCAGTCCACCGGGATTGTTCTACTAGCAGCAAACGTAGTTGCCAGGGGCGGATCCAGAGTCTAGTCTCGGGAGGGGCACTGCCAGAAAATATATTTTTTTGGGGTACATCTATCGGGGAAATGGCTGGTGTTGGCGCTTCAATCATCACGGCACCATGGTTGTTATGGTGTCAGGATGATTGAAGCGCATTATTACTATTATTACATTGTTATAAAAAATTAAATAGTTTAACTCACCATAATGCAGAATCAGTGGGAGCCCCGAGTGTGTCACTTGCCACGTCACCTGTCACCAGATGCATATTGTCACTTGCCACGTCACCTGTCACCAGATGCATATTGTCACTTGCCACGTCGCCTGCCACATGTTGCGGATTGTCACTTGCCACGTCGCCTGTCACCAGATGCAGATTGTCACTTGCCACGTTGCGGATTGTCACTTGCCATGTCACTTGCCACGTCGCCTGCCACATGTTGCGGATTGTCACTTGCCACGTCACCTGTCACCAGATGCAGATTGTCACTTGCCACGTCGCCTGCCACATGTTGCGGATTGTCACTTGCCAGGTCGCCTGTCACCAGATGCAGATTGTCTCTTGCCACGTCGCCTGTCACATGTTGCGGATTGTCACTTGCCACGTCGCCTGTCACCAGATGCAGATTGTCACTTGCCACGTCGCCTGCCACATGTTGCGGATTGTCACTTGCCACGTCGCCTGTCACCAGATGCAGATTGTCACTTGCCACGTCGCCTGCCACATGTTGCGGATTGTCACTTGCCACGTCGCCTGTCACCAGATGCAGATTGTCACTTGCCACGTCGCCTGCCACGCTGCGGATTGTCACTTGCATGTCACTTGCCACGTCGCCTGCCACATGTTGCAGATTGTCACTTGCCATGTCGCCTGTCACCAAATGCAGATTGTCACTTGCCACCTGCTAAGGTGGTCTCTTGTGTCCCAGAGACAGGCAGCAGAGAGATGATGTAATCTCTCTGCTGCCGCAGCTGCCTGCATGATGGGGAGGAACTGCAGGGATGCAGGGCGGGCGGTGAGAGATGATGTCATCTCTCTGCTCCCCCGCCCGCCTGCTCCCTGATTGGCCACACATGTCAGCGGTGCTCTGTCACCTATGGAGCCGCCCGGCAGCTCTTTTACTCACAGAGCCGCCCGGCGGCTCTCTCACAGTGACACTCACCTGCATTTCTCGGAGGGGGCAATTGCCCCGTTGCCCCCCCCCCTGGATCCGCCCCTGGTAGTTGCAATAATCAAAGCCGAATATACAGTTTAAAGTGAACCTGTGCTTTGACCATAAAGGCAAGTCAAGCGGTTCTCTGAAATGCCAGCCCCCCCCCCCAACATAGCTTACATAGCTTTGCTCACCCCAGTATGATGTGGGGGTCAGTTGGTCCCCCATACCTGAATATTCTCTTCACTCAAAAGAAGCAGTAGGTGAGCAAAGAGGCTGCATATGGGCACAAGTGGCTGCATTTGATGGGCAAAAGTGGATGCATTTGATGGGCACATGTGGCTGCATATGATGAGAACAAGCGGCTGCATTTGATGGACACAAGTGGATGCATTTGATGGACACAAGTGGCTGCATATGATGGGAACAAGTGGCTGCATTTGATGGGCACAAGTGGATGCATTTGATGGACACAAGTGGCTGCATATGATGGGAACAAGTGGCTGCATTTGATGGGGAAAAAGTGGCTGCATATGATGGGCACAAGTGGCTACATTTGATTGGCACAAGTGGCTGCATATACTGGGCACAAGTGGCTGCATATGATGGGCACAAGTGGCTGCATTTAATTGGCACAAGTGGCTGCATATGATGGGCACAAGTGGTTGCATTAGATGGGCACAAGCAGCTGCATATGATGGGGCACAGTGGATGCATATAATGGGCACCAGTGGCTGCATATGATGGGCACAAGTGGCTACATATGATGGGGCAAAAGTGGCTGCATATGAAGGGCACAAGTGGCTGCATATGAAGGGCACAAGTGGCTGCATATGATGGGGCACAAGTGGCTGCATTGGATGGGCACAGTGAGGCTGCAATTGATGGGGGGGGTTCAGTATTTTTCAGTTTGTTTGCGCCCCCCCCGCCTGATCAATAGGAAGAAAAGAGCGGCTGCACACCACAGGAACGTTCCAACGTTTCACACTGACCTCAGTGCTTCTTCAAACCTCTAGCCAGGAACTGCACAGACACCTTTAAATGATTGGGTCATCTCAGTCCAAAAAGTTGATGGGGAGGTTGGACGATAGCAGAACAAAGATGGCTCTGTTCCTCTGGAGAGCAAAGTAGATGAAGGCATTGTTAGGAGAAGTTCTGTGACCTCTGTGATCTCTTATACATTACTTAGGATGCAACATGAGATATTTATCTGATGACAGGTCCACATTCAAGTAAAACCAGTATTTTGCCCACAGGTTCAGTCTACTTGAAGTCCTGTAAACCCAAACGGTTCCTCTATATGTTTTTGAACTGTACATGGAGTTGTCCTTTAACTCTGATTGCTTTCTGGCCCATATCAAGTCAACCCTCCTCTGCCCCCACCACTCGCCTGCGTAAACGTTGCATAGTAATCGGCACGCTAAGTGAGAGTCTTAAGCTTGTTTAGCTAATGGCCACCGGCAGGAACACACCTTCTCTTATCAATTAAAAGGGTGCAGATCAGTCAAAACATCCGCCATCTCATCAATCACTTCCCATTAAACAGCAATAAAGGTGGATTGAACGTGCTACACACCTCCTGTAGCCAATCTCAACGATTCGTTGAGCATCTGCCACACCCCGTTGGGAACGCCTCCATCCTAGATTGAGAGTTTACGATTATCAATTTCACACCTTTGTGCTTTCAAAGCTCTATAAAATGGTGTGAAATGTAAACGGAGGGTTGGCCACCTTCCACCTGGCTCCTCTGGTCTAGTACGACTTTTTAAAGGTTGCTACAGCTAAAAAAAAAATATGGTGGCCACCTTGTAATAAAAAAGAAAAAAAAGACGTTTGCTGGGCACTTTTCAAGTTAGCGATTTGTCAAATCTTCGCTCTGTTAAAGAGCCAGCACTAGACTGTCAACGACGTGACCTAGGCAGGGACCCAGGGCCCAGTCAATGTTCGGGCGTCCAGTTACAACCTCCGTGGTCCTGCAGCAAAATCAGGGCGTGGTATTGCATTCGATCAATGCTGTGCCACTGCCAGTTGTGGAATTACCAGGGTCACAAAGGTCACACTTGCAACTGGGCCCTGGTCTTCCGCCACCATGGGGGGCCAAGATGGCTGCCAGACCGCGAGGCTTGGTTCCCGCTGCTGCAACCCCAAAATCGTGCGACTTGCTTGCTTATTTCCTGGCGACATCCTTGTGACTTTTGTGATTTAACATTGTACTCTATGGCAGTTGTTCTCAACCTCAGTCTCAACCTCAGTCTTCAAGTACCCCCAATGGGCCATGTTTTAAGATAAAATAGCTCCTATCAATACCATGTCATTGATATTGATTTAAAGCAGCTGTGCAAAGTAAAGGAAAACCTGAAAACATGGCGCATTGGGGGTACTTGAGGACTGAGGTTGAGAACCACTGGTCTATGGCACTCAAATCCAGACCAGAGGACTCAAGGAAAGGGCCCTGGGGCCAATGGAAGGGGCCCAGGGCATCGGGGCCCTGAAAGCTCTAGTTACACCTCTGGCACCTATCCATTACTCTACAAGCATAGCTCCCAACTCTCCCTGTATGGGAGGGCCTGTCCCTGACTTGGAATAAATTCCCTCTGTCCCTCCTTCCTCCTCATTTGTCCCTTGTTTTGGATTGATCTATATAGTTGTATATGTAGCGCTTACCCCCGAAGGAGCGGCTTAATATTTGCTATATCTGTAATTCACGTTTACTACTCAACCTTCGCAGCCCATAGATTTAAAAGTCACAGTCCTTAATGCTTTTTCTTAATGCTTTCTTCATCAACATAAACTGGGATGGGAGAAGGACTTCCTTTGAGATGCTCTTCTGTTACATTGTCATCTTTCCATGAATCAAACAGGAAAATCTGAGTACAATTGCGGACAGTCAAGAAATCATTTTTCAATAATCTCTTCAATCAGGGACCATGGAAGTAGATTTGATAGAGAATGATTTGATAAAGAGTCACTCTGAATAACTTCTTCATCTGGATAACTTTAAAAGAACGATCCATATCTCTACATGTGTGCTTGCAGCTTCACCGCTACCTCTTTACCACTACTTCCCACCGACATGGTACTTCCAAATTAAGCTAAAGGAGAGCCAATCTGAATAACTCCTCCCGCTTGACTGATTGGAATCCCGGGGCAATGCTGAACTCAAAGTCATTGGCCATTACTCCCCATCTCACTGACTTGTGCACCAACAACCCTCAGTCTCTGGCAGTACCTTTCCCTTGGGCTTTCACTCACGTGATCAATACTCCATGTGCCACTCATAAACGATCGATCGCCCAGTTTCCTTCCGCTTTGTTGCTACTTCATCCGCAATGTTCCTCAGTTTCCTTTATCTCTTTGTGGCCCGTTCCCCTCCCCGCAGGGGTGGCCTACGACATCCACGACTACACGCGGCAAGATGTCGTCTGTTCCTCCATGAGGACCGGACCTCCACCCTTCTCGCTAAGGTGAAGCTCCGTTGGCTCCCCGGAGGGGAAAACCTCCAACTTCCCCTCCGGGAACCAGGCTGGCTCTCTCGCTCCTCAGAGCAGGACTGGACTCGAACTCCTGGGCACCACGTGACCCCCCTTTTTATATGAGAGTCCTGGGATTACCAAGCAAATTATTGATTGGCTGAGACCAACACATAAACCACCTGTCACTCAAATATGGAAATCAAACAAAACAGGCCTGCTGCAAATAGCATTAGCCTGTCTAAATTTACCTATAACAGAAAGCTAACAAGAAAGGTTACCTGCTTAGAAGTAGGTGCCCGCTACATATATATAATATGCCACTTATCTATCAAAATGTTTCCCAGCGCTAAACCTTTCATCCAATTTCTAAATTGCTGCATTTGTAAATTTCAAAAGCCAATATAAGGGGATAGTAGTGGTAAAAAAAAAGCACTTGTGGGGTTAACCAATCATTTTTTGTACAATTCTCCTTTAAGGGAGGCTTGGTAGGGGGTGTGTCTATAGCCTACATGCTTTTGCTAATAGCTGTCCCTCATTCCCATCTTAGAAAGCTGGGAGGCATCTACAAGGGAGGATTCACTTCCCTCTTTGGTATCTGATAGAGATGAGCTTGAGAATCTTTCAAACTCATCTCTAACCTGATGGAAAAGGCTTGGGAATGATGGAAAGGGCCCAGGCGGTCAGGGGGCCCTTCATGGTTTCTTTCACCAGGGCCCTGAAGGCTTTAATTACGCCTCTGGCACCTGCCCATCATTTTACAAGGGAGGATTCACTCGCCTTGTTAGTATCTGATAGACATGAGCTTGGGCTTCTTTCAAACTCATCTCTAACCTGATGGAAAGGGCCCAGGGACCGATGGAAAGGGCCCTGGCGGTCAGGGGGGCCATTCATGGATTCTTGCACTAAGGCCCTAAAGACTCTAGTTACACGCCTGGCACCTTGTCAGGGGCATGTCAGCAGTCGTCGGGTAAATCTGCGTGCACGTAGGTCCTCAAGGATCATTTCCAAGCATATTCAGCCAAAATCCCCACCAGGGGGCGCCGGAGCGCTCCCGCGAATGCCCGTACGCGCGTTCGCGCGTTCGCGGGTGCGCGCGCGCGCCCGTGCGCGCGCCCGTTCGCGCTAGCGCCGGTTGGCGCCAAAGGGCCTTTAAAAGGGTGACAGGTGCTCATGTTAGCTGCTGTTCGTCTGCAGCTCTGCACCTGAAAGTTCCTGTATCTGCCTGCTTGTTGTTTGATATTGACCCGGCTACGTCTGACCATTCTCCAGTCTCCTATCCGACCCGGCTTGTCTGACCTTGTTTCTTCTGCTACCCGTTGCTGAACTCCTGCCTGTCTGACTACCCTTGGATCATCCCTCCTGTTGATATCCTGCCTGATCTCCTGCCAAATACGGACTGTCTGACCTTGCTTACCTGTGTCCTGCTTCGCTGCTCCAGCCTGCCTGTTTGCATCCAGCTGCTGTCTCCGCATCCGGCTACCAGCCTACCTACCGGCCTGCACCAGTTACCTGCATCCACAGCTCAGCCAACCCTGAGGGACTTCATCCCAGTTCCGGTGTCTGCTTCTGCTGGAACCCGCATCAGGCCCTCCTACCCACTGTGCTCAGGAGACCACTGTTCCCACTTCCAGCGGCTCCTGAACCAGCGCTTAAGAGAGGTCTCCTTCTACCAGTCAGGCTCAACTACCAGGTACATTACAGTACGAACAGCCATGACTGAGCCTGCAGGAGAGACCTCTCCCATTCAGGAGATCTGTACACACTTGGCGGCTCTCACCCAAGCAGTAAAGACTCTACAAGACAGTTATAACAGACTGGAAGGGCAAGTGTTAAACCTCAGTGGTTCCGGTGGTGTGGCCGCTGCACCCGCAGCTGCTCCAGTACAGGCTGCTGCACCACCCTCAGTGGTCATGCTCCCACCAGAACCAAGAGTACCTGTTCCTGACAAGTTTTCCGGTGACCGAACTAAGTTTGTGGCCTTCCGCAGCGCTTGTCAACTTTACTTTGGACTACAGCCACGGACTTTTTCTTTGGAAGCCACCAAAGTGGGGTTTGTTGTATCCCTCCTGCAGGGGGAACCCCAGACCTGGGCCCATCGCTTGCTTGAATCCAACGCCATACAGGTTCAGACCCTACCTGCCTTTTTTGAAGCCATGGCCCAGCTTTATGAGGATCCTCAGCGGGCTGCCACCGCTGAGGCAGCTTTGATCGCGCTCCAGCAAGGCCGTAGACCGGCCGAGGACTATGTCATGGACTTTCGACGCTGGAGCGCGGCTACTCAATGGAATAATGCAGCTCTACGCCACCAGTTCCGCATGGGGTTATCTGAGGGTCTTAAGGATGAGCTTGCCCGAGTAGGAATGCCTGACACCTTAGAAGAGCTCATTGCCATCACTATCCAGATTGACCGACGCCTTCGTGAGCGCCGGTCTGAACGATCTGCCCAACAAACTCGGCCTATGTGGATGACTGCCAGAGCCCCGCTGCCTGCCTCTCGGTATCTACCTTCTGCCGGGCCAAGTCCAGTCAACCAGGCAACTGATGCCCCGGAACCCATGCAACTTGGACTTATGCGTACCACTCTGACCCCTGAAGAACGGGCACGCAGGCGCCAACTGAACCTTTGCCTCTATTGTGGCGGAACGGGCCACTACGTGAACAACTGCCCAGTGAAGATCCGTAAGTGTTTTTCTTCAGCTCCAACCAGTTTGTCTGCTTTAACAGCCAATGCCACTCAACTTGTTCTCCCTCTCTCATTACAGCTCCAGGGAAGAACAATTCAAGTCAACGCCATTGTTGATTCCGGGGCATGTAGCTGTTTTGTTGACTCCACTTTTGCCACACAGCAAAGACTTCCTCTAAAAGACAAGACACATAGACTCTCAATTTTTCTGGCCGATGGGTCCCGTATAAAGTCCGGGCAGGTCTCTCAAGAAACCCTTCCACTATCTGCTATCTGTTCATCCCAGCATCGAGAGATCTTAACCTTGGACGTCATCTCATCACCTCTTTTCCCAATCATTTTGGGTATGCCCTGGCTTCAAGCCCACAATCCTCTTGTTAATTGGGCCACGGGCGAGATCAAGTTTCAGTCACCCTATTGTCAAAGACATTGCCTACCTGAACCTGTTAATCCTGCTACTACCCTACTATGTATGGACACTGACCCAGATCTGCTTCAAAACGTACCAGAGGTCTATCAGGACTTTGCAGATGTATTCAGCAAGAAGGGAGCAGATTCTCTGCCACCCCATCGCCCCTATGACTGTCCAATTGAATTGCTTCCTGGAGCTGAGATCCCTTTTGGGCGCATCTTTCCGCTGTCCGAAAAGGAACAAGAGGCGCTTAAGGTTTATATCGATGAAAATCTAGAGAAAGGCTTCATTCGACAGTCCACTTCACCAGCAGGAGCGGGAATATTTTTTGTCTCTAAGAAAGATCTTACGCTCCGCCCTTGTGTGGATTATCGGGAATTAAACAAGGTTACGGTCAAGAACCGTTATCCGTTGCCCCTAATACCAGAACTGTTTCAAAAATTACGGACCGCCATTATCTTCACCAAATTAGACCTGAGAGGGGCCTATAATCTGGTCCGCATTCGGGCCGGGGATGAATGGAAGACGGCTTTCCGGACCCGTTTCGGGCACTACGAATATTTGGTCATGCCCTTCGGCCTTTGCAATGCTCCTGCCACATTTCAGCATCTGGTCAACGATGTGTTTAAAGACTTCCTGGACATCTTCTTAATTGTTTACCTGGACGATATCCTTATCTTCTCCAGTTCACTTGAGCAACACAGGGAACATGTCCGTAAAGTCCTAGCACGACTCCGCTTGCACAGATTGTACGCCAAAGCGGAGAAGTGCGAATTTGAACAAAAAGAGATTCAGTTTCTGGGGTTGGTCATCTCCCCAACCGGTATTAAAATGGATCCCCAGAAAGTGTCTGCTGTGTTAGAATGGCCAGCACCCATGGACAAGAAAGGCGTACAACGCTTTGTTGGCTTTGCGAACTTTTACAGGAAGTTTATCAGGGGGTTCTCTGCCATCATCTCCCCCATTACACAGCTAACCAAGCAGAATCTTCGTTTCCACTGGAACCAGGAGGCCCAGGAGGCCTTTGAAGAATTAAAAAGGCGTTTTACGTCAGCTCCGATTCTTAGCCATCCAGACCCATCTTTGCCTTTTATTCTAGAGGTTGATGCCTCCGAAGTAGCTGTGGGTGCTATTATTTCCCAACGTCAGGGCAACAAAGATCTGATGCATCCTGTTGGGTACTTCTCTAGAAAACTTTCGCCAGCTGAGCGGAACTACGATGTGGGGGATCGGGAGTTACTTGCCATCAAGACTGCCTTGGAAGAATGGAGATACTTGCTTGAAGGTGCAGTCCATCCAGTACTGATTTATACAGATCACAAAAATCTGGAGTATCTAAGATCTGCTAAAAGACTGAAACCCAGACAGGCCCGTTGGGCCCTATTTTTTACACGATTTTGCTTCCACATCACCTACCGGCCGGGATCCAAGAATACAAAACCAGACGCATTGTCACGCATGTTTGATAATCCTAAGGACTCTTCTGTCCCTGACACTATTTTGCCGGCAAACAGTTTTCTTCTCCTTCAGACAGATTTGCTATCCATGATTAGAGAAGCATCCCCAGAACCTTCAAGTCTTCAGGGGTCTTCCTTAACACCTCGAGATGGACTATTATGGAGAGGAAGTCAAATCTTCGTGCCAGAGAACGTTAGAGTCAAGGTGCTGACGCTTTTGCATGACCACCCACTTGCAGGACATTTTGGGGTCCGTAAGACCCTTGAGCTGGTGCAGCGCACCTTTTGGTGGCCTAACTTAAAGGAATTTTGCAAGAAATATGTCAACACCTGCTCTGTCTGCATCCAGAACAAAACCCCCAGGAACAGAGCGTGGGGTCTACTAAGACCATTGCCTATACCAGATAGGCCCTGGAGGATGATAGCAATGGACTTTATAGTCGAACTGCCACATTCGGAGGGGTGTTCGGCGATCTTTGTGGTCGTCGACCGGCTATCCAAAATGGCCCACTTTGTGCCCCTAAAAGGAACACCTTCTGCTGTAGAGACAGCTCGTGTGTTCATTAAGGAAATCGTTAGGTTACACGGGATTCCCGCAAATATAGTGTCTGATAGGGGGGTGCAGTTTACTTCACGTTTTTGGAGAGCCCTTTGTGAAAACTTGAAGATTGAACTAGCCCTGTCCTCAGCATACCACCCCCAAACTAATGGGCAAACTGAAAGGACAAATCAAACTCTGGAGCAATACATTAGGTGTTTTACATCTTTTGTGCAAGATGATTGGGTATCCTTGCTGCCACTTGCAGAATTTGCGTACAACAACGCCAGTCACTCTGCCACAGGTCAATCTCCTTTCTTTGCCAATTATGGGTTTCATGCATCTTTTTTACCAGATTGTCTTTCAGAATCTTCAGTTCCAGCGGTCCAGGACACAGTGCAGTTCTTCAGTCGTAATAATCGGATCTTGCAGGAGGCGGTATCCAAAGCACAAGCGGATAATAAGAGGTTCTTTGATGAGAAAAGAAGGGGAGATCTAGACCTCCAACCTGGCGACAAGGTATGGCTGTCCACTAATAATATCAGATTGTCATGTCCTTCCAAGAAACTTGCCCCAAAATTTATTGGACCTTTCCCTGTGAAAAGGAAAATTAACGAAGTATCATATGAATTATGCTTACCTGATTCACTTAAGATACATCCTGTATTTCACGTATCACTCTTAAAGCCTGCTGTAGATGATCCTTTTCCTGATAGGGGCACCAGGGTCCCTGAACCAGTTCTGGTGGACGGCAATGAAGAATATGAAGTGGAATCCATCCTTGACTGCAGAAAGAGGTCTGGGCAAGTACAGTTTTTAATTAAGTGGAAAGGGTATGGCCCGGAGAACAACTCATGGGAACCTGACTGTAATATTCATGCCAAACGTTTAATTCATGCATACTTCTCTACCCATCCTGAAAAAAAGGCGCATCTGGGCATCCGGAGGCTGCCCGTTGGGGGGGGGCAATGTCAGGGGCATGTCAGCAGTCGTCGGGTAAATCTGCGTGCACGTAGGTCCTCAAGGATCATTTCCAAGCATATTCAGCCAAAATCCCCACCAGGGGGCGCTGGAGCGCTCCCGCGAATGCCCGTACGCGCGTTCGCGCGTTCGCGGGTGCGCGCGCCCGTTCGCGCTAGCGCCGGTTGGCGCCAAAGGGCCTTTAAAAGGGTGACAGGTGCTCATGTTAGCTGCTGTTCGTCTGCAGCTCTGCACCTGAAAGTTCCTGTATCTGCCTGCTTGTTGTTTGATATTGACCCGGCTACGTCTGACCATTCTCCAGTCTCCTATCCGACCCGGCTTGTCTGACCTTGTTTCTTCTGCTACCCGTTGCTGAACTCCTGCCTGTCTGACTACCCTTGGATCATCCCTCCTGTTGATATCCTGCCTGATCTCCTGCCAAATACGGACTGTCTGACCTTGCTTACCTGTGTCCTGCTTCGCTGCTCCAGCCTGCCTGTTTGCATCCAGCTGCTGTCTCCGCATCCGGCTACCAGCCTACCTACCGGCCTGCACCAGTTACCTGCATCCACAGCTCAGCCAACCCTGAGGGACTTCATCCCAGTTCCGGTGTCTGCTTCTGCTGGAACCCGCATCAGGCCCTCCTACCCACTGTGCTCAGGAGACCACTGTTCCCACTTCCAGCGGCTCCTGAACCAGCGCTTAAGAGAGGTCTCCTTCTACCAGTCAGGCTCAACTACCAGGTACATTACACACCTGCCCATCACTTTACAAGGGAAGATTCACTTGCCTTGTTGGTATCTCATAGAGATAAGCTTGGGTGTCCTCCAAACTCATCTCCAACCTGAACGCTGACATTTTTGTACTCCAATGAGCTGTGGGCTGGCTCAGTCTGTAGGTGACTCAGCCAGCAGCTCATCGGAGTACAAAAAAGCAGGAATTCAGAGTTGAGGTTGAAGATGAGTTTGGGGGAAGGCTTAAGCTTATCTCTGGTATCTGATGGAATGGACCATACCATTCCAAACAAAATGATGGGGGGGATTCTATGTACCTATTACTTTATCAAAGTCAATTGAAGGGAGACCAGGACCAAAGTATAGATCCCAATTCAATCATCTCTGTAAAAAGCTATCAGTGCTTCTTGCACTCAACATTTCTAGGTAGGGTACCTGATCCCCCGTTGCGTGCTATGGTTCCTCCCCCCGGCCGCTAGAGCACTGTCTTGTACTACATGTAATGTACGGGGATTGTACAATCAGATTGCAAAGGTCAGCCATAACGGCCCCTATTTTCCTGTCCTGACAGGTTTCCTTTAGGACTTATTCACAATTGTGCCTTGTGGCAATGCATGCATTGTGGTGTTCTTCATTTTGAAAAAAGTTTTTTATGCGTTGTGGTAAGTTGGCAGCCCATCCCTAATAATGCAATGTACACTATATTACCAAAAGTATTGTGATGCCTGCCTTTACATGCACATGAACTTTAATAGCATCCCAGTCTTAGTCCGTAGGGTTCAATATTGTTGGCTCACCCTGTGCAGCTATAACAGCTTCAACTCTTCTGGGAATGCTGTCCACACGGTTTAGGAGTGTGTCTATGGGAACGTTTGACCATTCTTCCAAAAGTGCATTTCTGCGGTCAGGCACTGATGTTGGAAGAGAAGGCCTGGCTCGCAGTCTCTACTCTAATTAATCCCAAAGGAGTTCTACTGGGTTGAGGTCAGGACTCTGTGCAGGCCAGTCAAGTTCCTCCACTCCAAACTCACTCATCCATGTCTTTATGGACCTTGCTTTGTGCACTGGTCCCAATCATTTGGTGGAGGGGGGGTTATGGTGTGGGATTGTTTTTCAAGAGTTGGGCTTGGCCCCTTAGTACCAGTGAAGGGAACTCTTAAAGCGGGGTTCCACGCAAATTTTGAACATTATCTCTATGCATTCTCTTCCTTGCCTAGATGCTGACATGCTGTGTAAAAAAATTTAAATTGCCGTAATTACCTTTTTTTTTCTAATCTTCTTAGCACTTCCTGGTTTTCCTCCAATGGGAGTAGGCGTGTTTCTAGCCTCTCCCAGACCTCCCACAGTCCCCTGGGAGCCAGTCTCAGGCTTCCCAGCATGCATTGTGCAACAGCGTCATCACAACATCTCGGTGAATGCTGGGAGCACAGCATTCACCGCATCCAGGAAATACATGCTTGTGGGCTTCAAATGCCCACAATGAAGATGGACACCGCCTTCAGTGAATTTTATAAGTTATTCTTTACAATGAAATCGGACACAGGCGGACTTATTACATAGAACATGTGAGTAGATAATCATGAGAAGAAAAGTTTGTGAATGAACTCCCCAAAAAAAAAAAACGATAGATAGGTGGACCCCCGCTTTAAGGCGTCAGCATGCCAAGACATTTTGGGCATTTTCATACTCCCAACTTTGTATGAACAGTTTGGGGATGGCCCCTTCCTGTTCCAACATGACTGTGCACCAGTACACAAAGCAAGGTCCATAAAGACATGGATGAGTGAGCTTGGGGTGGAGGAACTTGACTGGCCTGCACAGAATCCTGACCTCTACCCGATAGAACACCTTTGGGATGAATTAGAGCGGAGGCTGTGAGCCAGGCCTTCTCTTCCATATTAGTGCCTAACTCATAGCTCCCAACTGTCCCTGATTTTGAAGGAAAGTCCCTGATTTGGAACAAAGTCCCTCTGTCCCTCTCTCCTCCTCATTTGTCCCTCATTTTGGTCTGATCTCTATAGTTGTATGTAAAATGCACTATTTATCTTTCAAAAAGTGTTTCCTAACGCTAAACCTCTCATCCAATTTCTAAATTGCTGCATTTGTGAATTTCAAAATCCAGTATAAAGGAATAGTAGTGGTAAAAAAAAAAAAAAGCCCTTGCGGATTGAACTAATCGATTTTTTGGTATAATTCTCCTTTAACCACTTCAATACCGGGCACTTTCACCCCCTTCCTTCCCAGACCTATTTTCAGCTTTCAGCGCTCTCGCACTTTCAATGACAATTGCGCGGTCATACAATGCTGTACCCAAATGAAATGTTTATAATTTTGTTCGCACAAATAGATTTTCTTTTGGTGGTATTTATTCAGGACTCTGTTTTTTATTTTTTGCGATATAAGCAAAAAAAGAGCGTAAATTTGGAAAAAAAAACAATATTTTCTTCTTTCTATTTTAAAAGAAATCCATTCAAATCAAATTTTGTCATACATTTAAGCCAAAATCTATTCTGCTACATGTTTTTGGTAAAAAAAAAAAATCCCGTTAAGTGTATAATAATTGGTTTGTGTGATCACGGACAGATGTGCACAAATGATCATGTACAGATGTGCGCAGGTGATCACAGACAGATGTGTGCAGATAATCATTGGGACATGTGATTTTACTGTTACATATGTGGGGGACAGGTGTTTTTACTATGTGGGGACATGTGTTTTGGGGACATGTGTGTTAACTTTGTGTGTTTACACTGTGGGGACACTAGACTGGTGATCAGTGAGTAAAAAGCTGTAAAAAACAGCTCATACTCACTGATCACCAGCCGGCTACAGCGATCCGCTCTCCTCTCCTCACCGACAACTTCTGTGTGAGGAGAGAAGAGCCAATTGCCTAGCAACTGGCTCTGTATTTACATCACATGACAGCTGTGATTGGACACGGCCGTCATGTGATCAGGGGGGACAATCACAGAGTCCTCCTGCCGATCGGAGATGTGTCGTGTCCGGGTGACACGTGCGCATCGGGATCACGCCGCTGCGCGGGCACGCACGCGCGTGTGTGATCCCCCTCCTTCTGAGGGACGTTCCTGAGCGTCCACTCAGAAGGAGAGAGCGACCACCCAGCCGTTTATGTTCAGTGGTCGGGTGGGAAATAGTTAAGGAGGCGTGGCAGGGTGTGTGTCCTATGCTACATACTTTTGCTGATAGGTGTCCCTCGTCCCCATCTCAAAAAGTTGAGAGGTAGCTATGACCTCACAAATGCGCTTCAGGAAGAATGGTCAAACATTCCCATAGACACACTCCTAAACCTTGGACGGCCTTCCCAGAAGAGTTGAAGCTCTTATGGCTGCAAAGGGTGGGCCAACTCAATATTGAACCCTACGGACTAAGACTGGGATGCCATTAAAGTGCGTGTAAGGACAGGTGTCTCAATACTTTTGGTAATACAGTGTATGTGACATTAACCTAATAAGACCTATAATATGAGATCAATGATATAACAAGCATCCTTTGCCCCTTTGAGAATGTCAGCTACGGGGCGAGTATTCCCCCACCTGCAGATCATTGGCCAAGCAAGGAGAGCTACCTTCTGGGTTCTGATGACCTTGGCTTCCGACCAAACCCAAGATCTTTACTACCCATAACAGAAGGTCCGAACATCCATACGGTTTTGAAGCTGGGACAAAAACTTCAAAAGAGCCTGTGCATTGCACCCAGGGTTTTTTTTTTTCTCAGAGAATAGGTGCAGGTGCTCCCCCCCTTCCAAGTACCCCTTGTCTCCGCCCCCTACCCACCTTGGAGGACCATTCCTTGTCTCCGCCCCCTACCCACCTTCGAGGACCATTCCTTGTCTCCTCCCCCATTACTGCCCCTACTAAAGAACAAGCAGCACTGAGTAATGTTTATGGAATTTTCTAATGAAAGACAGCAAAATATAGCTCCTGTAGCCAACAACAATACACTCCCTCCAGCAACAAAAGATCCCCCAGCAAAAATAGAACCCCGGCAACAAAATATCTCCACAGCAACCAATATACCCCTGCCAGTAACAAAAGATCCCCCAGCACAAACAGACCCCCCCAAACAAAAAAAAAACTCCCCAGCAACAATAGATCCCTGCTAGCAACAATAGATCTCTCAGCAAAAATGGTCCCACAACAGCAACATAAGATCCCCCCAGCAACAATAGACCCCCCCACAACAAAATATCCCCCAGCAACAATAGATCTCCCAATAGCCAGCGTCAGTATATCCTCTAGCAGCCAGCAAAAATAGACCCCTCCCTAAACAATAGAACCCCCTCCCACAACAATAGATCCTCCAGCAAAAATAGACCCACCCCAACAACAGCAGACCACCCCGCAAAAAAAAAATATCCCCCCCCGGAAACAATAGACCCCTGCTAGAAATAATAGATCTCCCAGCAGCCAGCATCAGTAGATCCTCTAGCAGCCAGCAATAATAGACCCCTCACTCAGCAGTAGATCCCGTCTAGCAACAATAGAACCCCAAACAACAATAGATCCCCCAGAAAAAATAGACCCACCCCAGCAACATAAGATTCCCCCCAGCAAAAACAGACCCCTCAAGCAACAAAATATCACCCCAGCAACAGTAGACCCATGCCAGCAACAATAGATCTCCCAGTAGTCAGCATCAGTAGATCCTGTAGCAGCCAGCAATAATAGACCTCTCTCTCAACAGTAGATCCTATTCAGCAACAATAGAACCCCCCACAACAATAGATCCCCCAGAAAAAATAGACCCACCTCAGCAATATAAGATCCCCTACAGCAACAACAGACCCCTCAAGCAACAAAATATCACCCCAGCAACAGAAGACCCCTGCCAGCAACAATAGATATCCCAGTAGCCAGCATCAGTAGATCCTCTAGCAGCCAGCAATAATAGACCTTTCTCTCAACAGTAGATCCTGTCCAGCAACAATAGAACCCCCCACAACAATAGATCCCCCAGCAACAATAGACCCCCCCCCCCCCCACAACAAAATATCCCACTAGCAACAATATATCTCCCAGCAGCCAACATCAGTAGACCCTCTAGCAGCCAACAAAAAAAGACCCCACCCTCAACAGTAGATCCTGTCTTGCAACAGTAGACCCCCCCACAACAATATATCCTCCAGCAAAAAAAGACCTATCCCAGCAACATAAGATCCCCCCAGCAACAATAGACCCCCGCAAAAAAAAATCCCCCCCCCCCCAGCAACAATAGATCTCCCAGCAGCCACCATCAATAAAACCTCCAGCTCACCCCGGCATCCTTTACCATTACCTACATTCAGTGCTGGAGGTGTCAGAACCGTTCCCCCCCGCCCCCCGTGTCTCGCCCTGGTTGCACCTAAGACATACATGATCGCAAGTGCAGAGCTTAATTGCAAACATTTAGTAAATGCACATTGATCACCTTATCATGGTTACTACATTTTCTACTTTTTACAAAAGGTGGACTTTTCCTTTAAATTCTTTACCATAGTGATAGGGTCACTTTAAGTCCTTCGATCCATCAAAAGAGATTTTCCATAGAATGCACTAGAATGTATATTTGCATTAGCAGGGAGAGTTATTGCAGCCAATTACCCCGGAACATAACAATCCCATTTACTACATAAAGTGAAAAAAGCGGACCGCGGCGGGGATGTCAGGGACGACGCTAGTCCGGGGAGGAATGAAAACCGCGCCGGCTGTGTGAACAATGAAAAAAGGTGTAAAGATTGCTCTTTAAAATTGTTCAAACAGCCCGTGTTTGCGCTTGAAGCAACATCACTTAACTCCTTCAACCCTTATCGATAAGGACACGGCGCGGGAAAAAATACCGAAACAAGTGTCCTAGAGTACACTACTGTGCAAAAGTTTTAAGCAGGTGGGAAAGAAAATGCTGTAAACGAAGAATGCTTTCAGCATTAATAGTTACATTTTTATCAATTAACAAAATAAAAAGTAAATGAGCAAAAGAGAAATCCAAATCAAATCAATATTTGGTGTGGCCACCCTACTATAAAAAAAGAGAATATAAACAGGTTTAGTTACAATATTATTGAATAAAATGTTCCTGCAAACTGGCACTAATGTGCAAGGCACTCTGTGATTGGCAGAGGGGGGATTGGGTTTATCCACCCCTCCTTCAATCACAGAACTCCTTGCACTCGTTGAAAAGAATGGTGGCATCTTGTGACAGAAAAGAGGTATTACAGAATTTTTTTTTTTTTTTTTAATTTTACGTGGCCTCACTATTTAAAAAAATAATAATAATAATAATAAAAGGTTAAGCTGTACAATAATAAAAGAGAACATTATAGACAGGTTTAATTACTTGCAATATAATATTGAATAAAATGTTCCCGTGAACTGACGCTAATGTGGATTTATTTCCACGTTTGCAGAGCGATCTCCAAGCTGCTTGTTTGTTAAATGTTTATCTTCTTAAACCAGACGGCAATTAAAGTCTTTTTTTTTTATATCGCCGTCCACTTTGGTCACATTCAAAATAATCTGCTGAAGAATATTAGGGCATTGCACCATCGAAGGTTCCTTCTGACAACCCGGCGCTGTCAATAGTCTGTTTGCCTTGGTTTTAATGGTAGGAGGAGGTGCTACTTTTCTTCTGGATGGTTACAATGTATCAACTCTGTAAATAAAAAAAAAATTTAATGCATCCATCAATCAGGTGAAGGGATATTGATAGTGATTTAGAAAAAAAAAATCAATAGTGATTCAGGTATAATGTGGATTGCCAATGAACAGCAATACATTAGGAATAATTGAAGGAATATCAATATTGAGTTTAGGCTTAAGGACTGACAAAGGCAGAGGAAAACGGAAATCAGGGGCTTTTAAGGCCACCACACACGTTACAATTTGATTGTACAATCTTCCTTAGATATACTGTAGTGTAAGGGTCTGCCTGATTGGATAAAATGTATTAGTTAGATTAGGGAGGTGCTTATATTACATAATTTTGGTAAATCTAGAAATATAGAATGTAGAAAGCTTGCACAATCTGGTGGTGACCCTCAGGGCCAGGTCTAGGGGGGTGCCGGGGGTGGGCTGAGCCCCCCCCAGATCTCTTTTCTGCCCCCCCAGGACCTGTGACATTAGTGAGGGGCTGGGATGGGCTTAGCCCCCCCAGATCTCATTTATGCCCCCCCAGGACCTGTGACATTGGTGAGGGGCTGGTGGTGGGCTTAGCCCCCCCAGATCTCATTTATGCCCCCCCCAGGACCTGAGACATTGGTGAGGGGCTGAGGGTGGGCTGAGTCCCCCCAGATCTCATTTATGCCCACCCAGGACCTGTGACATTGGTGAGGGGCTGGGAGGTGGGCTGAGCCCCCCCCATCTCATTTATGCCCCCCAGGACCTGTGACATTGGTGAGGGGCTGGGGGTGGGCTGAGCCCCCTCCAGATCTCATTTATGCCCCCCCCAGGACCTGTGACTTTGGTGAGGGGCTGGGGGTGGGCTGAGCGCCCCCCCAGATCTCATTTATGCCCCTCCCCAGGACCTGTGACATTGGTGAGGGGCTGGGGTGGGCTGAGCCCCCCCAGATCTCATTTATGCCCCCCAGGACCTGTGACATTGGTGAGGGGCTGGGGTGGGCTGAGCCCCCCCAGATCTCATTTATGCCCCCCCAGGACCTGTGACATTGGTGAGGGGCTGGTGGTGGGCTTAGCCCCCCCCCCAGATCTCATTTATGCCCCCCCAGGACCTGAGACATTGGTGAGGGGCTGAGGGTGGGCTGAGTCCCCCCAGATCTCATTTATGCCCACCCAGGACCTGTGACATTGGTGAGGGGCTGAGGTGGGCTAAGCCCCCCCATCTCATTTATGCCCCCCAGGACCTGTGACATTGGTGAGGGGCTGGGGGTGGGCTGAGCCCCCTCCAGATCTCATTTATGCCCCCCCCAGGACCTGTGACATTGGTGAGGGGCTGAGGTGGGCTAAGCCCCCCCCATCTCATTTATGCCCCCCAGGACCTGTGACATTGGTGAGGGGCTGGGGGTGGGCTGAGCCCCCTCCAGATCTCATTTATGCCCCCCCCAGGACCTGTGACATTGGTGAGGGGCTGGGGTGGGCTGAGCCCCCCCAGATCTCATTTATGCCCCCCAGGATCTGTGACATTGGTGAGGGGCTGGGGAGCACGGCTCAGTCTTGGTAATGAAGAGTCAGCATGGGTGCACAGTGCCTGGCAACCAATCTTCCACACCACATTGTTCGTTTACATTCAAAGGGGCAGACTCTGATATGAAAGGGAGCTCTGTTGTGATGGGGGGCTCTGGTGTGAAGGGGGATCCTGATGTGAAGGGGAGGGCTCTGGTGTGATGGGGAGACTCTGGTGTGAGGGGGGAATCCTGATGTGTAGGGGGGCCTTGATGCAATGTGGGGACTCTAAAGTGTAGGAGGAAGATCAAAGCTCATCACTCTATCTCACCTATGAACAATGTTTATAAACATTTGTATCTCTCTATCCCACCTATGATCAATGTTTATAAGCAATGCTACTTTTTATCTCTCTAGCTCATTTATAATCAATGTTTATAAAACATTGTTACTTTGTATCTATCTCCCATCTGATCTATGTTTATTAACAATGTAAAGGAGATTAGAGGGTGGATGTGGGACTTTACATGGAGCTTATTATTGTGAACAATTTATATGAATAAATATAATAAGTATAAGTATAATAATTTTTAATTTAATGTCATTTACCCCTAAAGGGTGGTCCATGATGTTTGTAAGAGCATAATCAAGGAATGATATAATATAATAATATATAATACAAATATACATATTTGTATTATATATTATATCATATCATATCATATCATATCATATCAATCCTTGATTATGCTCTTATAAACATCATGAACCACCTTTAGGGGTAAATGACATTAAATTAAAATTAATTATACTCATATTTTATTTATTCATATAAATTGTTCACAGTGATAAGCTCCATGGAAAGTCTCATTCTCTAATCTCCTTTACAATATATTTAGGGATGGGAGCTTGCCATTGTTCTTTAAAGCTGTGAAGGGTCACACTCGATTTTAATAGTCTCAATATGTTTATTAACAATGTTACATTGTATCTCTCTAGCTCACCTATGAGCAATGTTTATATAGGCAACCACGGTAGGGTTGCCACCTTTTCTTCAAGTCAAACCCGAACACTTTAGCGGCACACAGCATTTTTTTTTATATAGTATAAACTTTACATATATTTTGCTATTAAATAACATTTCTAATCATATGAAGTTAATAACAAGAGTCCACAGAGTTCCCCTTTTACATCTGAACTCGCAGAGTTTCCTTTCACTGTAAGGGGGGATTCTGCAGACTCTGATGTAAGGGTTGCTCTGAGAACCCTGATTTACCTTAGTGTACTCACTCAGAGGCAGAAGAGAGAAGGGGGAGACTTCAATCACAGACGGGGATGGATGGTGAGCTCACTCACCCCTTGGCAGTCAGCACCTCTCATCCAGATGTATCTGAGGCTGCTGGACTTCAAATTTCTGGCCCCCATGTTCCTTTTCTGAGGCACAGCGCCAGGGATTGGAGTGAGGGCAGACACAGAGGGGCAGGAGGAAGAGGTACAGATCGAGCCCTCTCTCCCCTCCCGTCTGTGTGTGTTTGAGGGGGTTGCTAGGTTGTTGCTGGCTTTGGGCAGAGTGAAAGAGAGTGAAACAGACACTCTCAGCTTAGACAACTGCAGACACCAACCCTGCTGGGAAGCCATAGTCCAGTCTGAATCATGTGTCTGGGTTTCAGGCAGTCTGAAACCCGGACGCATTATTCCAAACCTGAACTGTCCGGGTGAATCCCGGACAGGTGGAAACCCTAATCCACAGTGAAGATTTGAAGGTAGGACTATTTGCGAAGGTGGGCAGATCGTTGTGTTGTGATGTGGGACTCAGATGTGAAAGGGAGGACTCTAATGCATGTTGACAGTATGTCCCCTGACTTTTTTACTTGACCCCCAGATCAAATAGACTAGATCAGGGGTCTCTAAACTGGCGGCCTTCCAGGTGTTGCAAAACTACAAGTCATGCATGACTCCCTCAGGCAAAGGCAGGATGGGACTTGTAGTTTTGCAACAGCTGGAGGGCCACCAGTTTGAGACCCCCCTAGATCCAGCCCTGGTGACCCTTAGGCCTCATTCACATGGGTGTACTACAGAGTATGCCCATGTGAGGGTGCTGTTTACATGCACAGGGATGCACAGGTGTTCTGTGCATCCCTGTGCAGGCAGTCTTATTCATGTTGCGGTGCAACAGCTGCACGGACAGCGGCTGATCCCATTTTGACATGCGTACAGGTGCTTGACAGTGCGGGTTTGGGGCAGCACGCACACGCACCCGCACAGATTTCAAAGTGGGAGTATCGGTTGTGCCTTGCTCTTACTCTGGCATGCATGGCAATGTGTAATATGTGTAGGACAGCCCATACTTTAGTCATTTTTTTTTTAGTTCAACCCACTGGCGTGGCAGATCTACACATGTCCCGCCACTGTAGCAGCCGGAAGGTCTGTAAAATCCCTCACCTTTGCTGATGTATGGTGGCAGTGAAAAAGTTTGACACCAAAATTTAGAGGCAGCTTTCTGTCAGCCAGGGTGTCCTTGGGGGTCACCGGAGCAGTCATAAAAATGTAAAAAGATAAGAGTGCCACATGAAAGCCTAATGCCCCGTACACACGATCGGACATTGATCGGACATTCCGACAACAAAATCCATGAATTTTTTCTGACGGATGTTGGCTCAAACTTGTCTTGTATACACATGGTCGCACAAAGTTGTCAGAAAATCCGATCGTTCTGAACGCTGTGACGTAAAACACGTACGTTGGGACTATAAACGGCGCAGTAGCCAATAGCTTTCGTCTCTTAATTTATTTTGAGCATGCGTGGCACTTTGTGCGTCGGATTTGTGTACACACGATCGGAATTTAACCGATCGGATTTTGTTGTCGGAAAATTTTATAGTTTGCTCTCAAACTTTGTGTGTCGGAAATTCCGACGGAAAAAGTCAGATGGAGCCCACACGCAATCGGAATTTCCGACAACACAATCCGATCGCACTTTTTCCGTCTGAAAATCCGACCGTGTGTACAGGGCATTATTGTATGACTCTCATGGTCACATTACAAACACGAGAATGCATGAATGAATATTTAATGTTTGTTGTGATTTATGGTCTTTTTTTTTTGTACTGCAATCTGAAATGTCCCAGTTGATTTCTATTTCTTCATAGGATTTATTTTTTATTCATTAAACACATTCTGCTGTCTGTTCCAGTTGTAGTAAATTCCCGCCATTGTATGGTATGAGTGGGGCCTTTTTCTAAGTGGTGCACCAACTGTTGCATATCATCTTTCTGCAAGCTGGCCCTGGATCTGAGAGCAGTCAATTGTGCGAGCATGATCCGAATGTCCTCAGGGCCAGCCCTCATCAAAACTAAGGTGTTATTCCAACCAGAACCATTGTTTCTTTTTAGTTTTGGGTGTCATGGGTAAGGCAACCTCTGCATGGATTTTATTGTTGTTTGTGTTGCCGTTGGGTGATACCACTTCACTTCCTTGTATAGTAACCATAATCACTTCAAAGCAAGTGAGTAAATCCCCCCCCCCCCCCTTAGAGTCACATGCAATAAAGACCTGACAGAGGTGCCAACCCTTCTCCACCATATTGCATATAGATAGATAGACATACAGGTAGATAGATAGATATGTTATAGATAATGTGATAGATAATGATTAATAGATAGATAAATTGACTGATAATAATTGATAGATATGTAGATAGATAGATAGATAGATAGATAGATAGATAGATAGATAGATAGATAGATAGATAGATAGATAGATAGATAGATAGATAGATAGATAGATAGATAGATAGATGATAGATAGTTCCCATACTTTCTTTCTTTCTTTCTTTCTTTCTTTCTTTCTTTCTTTCTTTCTTTCTTTCTTTCTTTCTTTCTTTCTTTCTTTCTTTCTTTCTTTCTTTCTTTCTTTCTTTCTTTCTTTCTCAAATCTATCTATCTATCTATCTATCTATCTATCTATCTATCTATCTATCTATCTATCTATCTATCTATCTATCTATCTATAGATAGATATAAGTATGGGAACTGTATAGATAGATAGATAGATAGATAGATAGATAGATAGATAGATAGATAGATAGATAGATAGATAGATAGATAGATAGATAGATAGATAGATAGATAGATAGATAGATAGATAGATAGATAGATAGATAGATAGATAGATAGGATAATGATAGAAAGATAATAGGTAGGATAAAGATAGATAGATAGATAGATAGATAGATAGATAGATAGATAGATAGATAGATAGATAGATTTGAGAAAGAAAGAAAGAAAGAAAGAAAGAAAGAAAGAAAGAAAGAAAGAAAGAAAGAAAGAAAGAAAGAAAGAAAGAAAGAAAGAAAGAAAGAAAGAAAGAAAGAAAGAAAGATCTGCAATAGATAGATATGGAAAGAAAGAGATAGATTACTGTAATAGACTGGCACAGAAAGAAAGGAAATGGACATACAGATAGTTGGATTGCGCTCTGGCGCTGTAGGGTGTAGTAATACAGAATAATGAAGACGGTATAAATCAACGTATTATCACAGACAGAATAATTGTGAAGATGATGACTCCATGTTGGTGGAATGGCGGTTTCTGGCACATTTCCTGGTCCTTATAGGCCGTGCTTGAACTCCTCCAAAAATCTGAGTTCTCAGGCCATGGAAGCCAGGGTCAGAGTGATAAGTGCACTTCAATGCATCTCAGAGGTTGTTGCCTGTTATAAATCTATTTTGTGAGATAATATAATGGATGTGTAGAGAGAGGCTTCTGTACATTCCTCAAATACCGATAGTAAGAAAAAGGAACTGAGCAAACACAACATTTAGAATTCATTGAGACCCTGCGCTTCGTCAGTTAAAGGTCTCATTATTGTTTATTTGCAGTCTAGTTTGGTTAAAGCTGAACTCCCAGAAGATAGCTAAAATAACAGTTGACATATATATACAGTATGGGAACTGTTTCACGTGTCAGAGCAGAGGGTTTGTACTCCTGTAAGTCCTGTCCAGGGCTTTTTTCTCAGAGAATAGGCGTTGGAACTTCCCTTTTCTGAGTATCCCCTTGTCTTCACCCCCTACCTACCTCCAAGCATCGTTCCTCGATTCCACCCCTTACTCACCTAACAAAAAAAGCAGTAAAAGATCCCTTGCAACAAAATACCCCCCCCAGCAACAATATACGCCAGCAGCAAAAACAGATCCCCCTGCAGCAAACATCAATAGACTCTCCAGCAGCCAGCATCAATAGACTCTCCAGCAGCCAGCATCAATAGACCCTCCAGCAGCCAGCATCGATAGACTCTCCAGCAGCCTGCATCAATAGACTCTCCAGCAGCCTGCATCAATAGACTCTCCAGCAGCCAGCATCAATAGACCCTCCAGCAGCCAGCATCAATAGACCCTCCAGCACCCTGCATCAAAAGATTTTCCAGCAGCCAGCATCAATAGACTCTCCAGCAGCCAGCATCAATAGACTCTCCAGCAGCCAGCATCAATAGACTCTCCAGCAGCCAGCATCAATGGACTCCCCAACAGCCTGCATCAATGGACTCTCCAGCAGCCTGCATAAATAGACTCTCCAGCAGCCAGCATCAATGGACGCTCCAGCAGCCAGCATCAATGGACTCTCCAGCAGCCAGCATCAATAGACTCTCCAGCAGCCTGCATCAATAGACCCTCCAGCAGGCAGCATCAATAGACTCTCCAGCAGCCAGCATCAATAGACTCTCCAGCAGCCAGCATCAATAGACCCTCCAGCAGCCTGCATCAATAGATTTTCTAGCAGCCAGCATCAATAGACCCCCCAGCAGCCAGCATCAATAGACCCTCCAGCAGCCTGCGTCGATAGATTTTTCAGCAGCCAGCATCAATAGACTCTCCAGCAGCCATCATCAATAGACCAATAGACTCTCCAGCAACCAGTATCTATAGACTCTCCAGCAGCCAGCATCAATAGACCCTCCAGCAGCCAGCATCAATAGACCCTCCAGCAGCCTGCGTCGATAGATTTTCCAGCAGCCAGCATCAATAGACTCTCCAGCAGCCATCATCAATAGACTCTCCAGCAGCCAGCATCAATAGACTTTCCAGCAACCAGTATCAATAGACTCTCCAGCAGCCTACATCAATAGACCCTCCAGCAGGCAGCATCAATAGACTCTCCAGCAGCCAGCATCAATAGACTCTCCAGCAGCCAGCATCAATAGACTCTCCAGCAGCCTGCATCAATAGACATTCCAGCAGCCAGCATCAATAGACCCTCCAGCAGCCAGCAAAATTAGATCCATCACCTCAACAGTGAAACCCTCCTAGCAACAATTGATCCCCCAGCAACAGACGACCCACCTCCAGCAACAATAGATCCCTCACCAGCAACAATAGACCCCCCCGGCAAAACAGATCCCCTCCAGCGACAAAAGTCCCCCCTGCAGCCAGCATCAAAAGAGCCTGTAGCACACCCCAGCACCCCTTGCCATTACATACTGTACATTCAGTGCTGGAGGTGCAGCCCTGCCCCTGCCAAACAGCACAGCCCAGTCTAATGGGGCGTACACAAGGTCGGACTTTTCGACCGAAATAAATAAAAAACCTTGCGAGCCACATACGGGTAAATGCCTTATAAAAATAAAATCAATCATAGGCCAACATCAGCAGCAAACACTAAATCACGTTCCATAATCGTGTAAGTGAAACATAAAAACACAAATGTGTCTGCGCTAGATGATAAATAATATTACTAAAAACTAATAGTATCGAAAAATAATATATAAACATACAATAGTTAGTGCTGAGTGCAAAAGTGAACATACATATACATCTATGTGCTGCAATAAACTACTGATAGATCAGAAATAACTGATGGTGCATATATCCACAGTGCAAAGTGCTATATTAAACACACAAAATGAGTGCCCAATCAGAAGAAAAACAATGACATTCCTCATATAAGTGTTTGAGGTTCAACCAGTGTAAATCCAAAACTGCATAAAGTGCTCAAAATAGTGTCCATAATCAGTGAAGCTCATCCATCATGTTCTTCAAAAGTGTAGCACTATAAAACATGCCTTAGTGCCCTCCAGTGATCCCCATAAGCATATGCGCTCACCTTCCAGCGTGTGACACAGTGTTTAAACTATGTCAAAAAGCGCTTTGGAGCCACTCCTGTGCTCAAATGGAATCAGCTGTGTGGACCTCCAATGCTCCCAATCATGATTTTATGCAAGAAAAAAGAGACTCCATAGCGCAATACAGTTTAACAATAAAGAATATTTATTAAAATATATATGGGACTCACCCCTTGCAGGGGTACTCACATGCTACGGGTGCGTCAGTGCACCTTTCTATATAAGCATAGATCAGCCGATCGTAACGGTATGGCGTGCGGTGCGGTGTGTGCCTCCAAATCTCCTGCTCTCTCTCTCTGCTGACAGCTCCGTCCAGGCCCCTCCCCTGGACGGAGCTGAGGGGCCTGGACGGAGCTGTCAGCAGAGAGAGAGAGCAGGAGATTTGGAGGCACACACCGCACCGCACGCCATACCGTTACGATCGGCTGATCTATGCTTATATAGAAAGGTGCACTGACGCACCCGTAGCATGTGAGTACCCCTGCAAGGGGTGAGTCCCATATATATTTTAATAAATATTCTTTATTGTTAAACTGTATTGCGCTATGGAGTCTCTTTTTTCTTGCATAAAATCATGATTGAGAGCATTGGAGGTCCACACAGCTGATTCCATTTGAGCACAGGAGTGGCTCCAAAGCGCTTTTTGACATAGTTTAAACACTGTGTCACACGCTGGAAGGTGAGCGCATATGCTTATGGGGATCACTGGAGGGCACTAAGGCATGTTTTATAGTGCTACACTTTTGAAGAACATGATGGATGAGCTTCACTGATTATGGACACTATTTTGAGCACTTTATGCAGTTTTGGATTTACACTGGTTGAACCTCAAACACTTATATGAGGAATGTCATTGTTTTTCTTCTGATTGGGCACTCATTTTGTGTGTTTAATATAGCACTTTGCACTGTGGATATATGCACCATCAGTTATTTCTGATCTATCAGTAGTTTATTGCAGCACATAGATGTATATGTATGTTCACTTTTGCACTCAGCACTAACTATTGTATGTTTATATATTATTTTTCGATATTATTAGTTTTTAGTAATATTATTTATCATCTAGCGCAGACACATTTGTGTTTTTAGTTTTCGACCGGACTGGTCTGACAGACTTTCCAGCGGACTTTTGACAGACTTCCGACAGACTTTCTAATGAACGGACTTTCCTTCACACGATCACACCAAAGTCTGACGGATTCGTACTTGATGACGTACACTGGACTAAAATAAGGAAGTCGATAGCCAGTAGCCAATAGCTGCCCTAGCGTCGGACTAGCATACAGACAAGCGGATTTCTGGGTCCGGCGGAAAGATTTGAAGCCTGTTCCAAATCTAAAGTCCGTCAGATTCGCGACTGGAAAAGTCCGCTGAAGGTCCGGTGAAGCCCACACATCGGATCGGATTGTCCCCTGGATTTGGTCCGTCGGCGTCCGTCAGACCAGTCCGGTCGAAAAGTCTGACCGTGTGTACGCCCCATAAGACCTTACTTTTCTCTATTGCACTTAGGAAATACAGTCTGGTCCAGATCCTGCCCCTGCCTGCTGATTGGACCGTGAAGGAGCAGCACATAGATATGGACATTATTGTGTTCCTCAATCCTGTGTGTTCAGATATTAATGGGCTAAACAAGAGATGCTTGATTAGCTCTGTCCTCCCAGTTTGAGTGCTGCTCAGGGGGGTGGCCTTCAAAGACTCTGTCATTAAACTCATTCAGGATAAAGTCACAGGATCTCTTGAAAGAACAACCCATCCACCCAACCCATTGATGCCTGCCTGCATGGCACTCGTCTACCGTTTCACCTTTAGAAAATACCCAGTGTTTTTTGGTACCAATTCCCCTTTCTCCAAGGATGCAACAGTCAATTGCCAGGACTCAATACTGAAGGAGGGAAGAAAGTCACTAGCCCTGTGTGAGCTCCAACACCATCAGCACACATAGCTTACACAAAGTTACAACTCCTGGCTTTGATGGACGAATGGAGTAATGGGGGACCAAGGGAAATGGAGCAAAAACCTACCTAAATTTCCAAAAGTATCTGGAGACCCCTCCAAATTATGGCAGTCAGGTGTTTACAAAAGTATATTGAGGCCCCTCCAAATGATGGCAGTGAGGTGTTTCCAAAAGTGTGTAGAGACCACTCCAAATTATGTTGGTCAGGTGTTTCCAAGGGAAATGGAGCAAAAACCTACCTAATTTTCCAAATGTATCTGGAGACCCCTCCAAATTATGGTAGTCGGGTGTTTACAAAAGTATATGGAGGCCCCTCCAAAATGATGGCAGTCAGGTGTTTCTAAACGTGTGTTGAGACCCTTCCAAATGATGGCAGTCATGTGTTTCTAAAAGTGTGTTGAGACCCATCCAAATGATGGTAGCCAGGTATTTCCAAAGTATATGGAGACCCCTGCAAATTATGGCAGTCGGGTGTTTCCAAAGGTATGTGGAGACCCTTCCATATGATGGCAGGTAGGTGTTTACAGAAGTATGCGGAGACCCTTCCAAACAATGGCGGTTAGGTGTTTCCAAAGTATGTGGCAACCCCTCCAAATGATGGCAGTGAGGTTTTTCCAAAAGTGTGTTAGGACCACTCCAAATGATGGCAGTCTGGTGCTTCCAAATTATGTGGAGACTCCTTCAAATGAAGGTCAGGTGTTACTAAAAGTATGTGGAGACCCTTCCAAACCATGCCGGATAGGTGTTTACAAAAGTATGTGCAGTCTCCTCCAAATGATGGCGGTCAGGTGTTTCCAATGAAGGAACAGCAAAGACTTTTTAGACAATTGTATACCGACATTAAGGTAACAGTTTGGGAACGGTCCTTTTCTGTTCAAGCATAACTGTGGCCTGTGTAAAATGCCAACTCCATAAAGATGTGGTTTGATGAGGAGGAACTCAACCCTACAGAACACCTTTTATTTATTTTAGGTACTTATATAGTGCTGTCAATTTACGCAGCACTTTACATACATATTGTACAGTCACATCAGTCCCTACCCTCAAGGAGCTTACAATCTAAGGTCCCTAACTCACATTCATACTAGGGCCAATTTAGAAATTCTCTAGAGATGTTTAACAAGCTGTCTTTATTAGTCCTTTAGGAGATGAGCTGGAGACACTGAGAATTCTGCCTTCAGATCTTAATTGTTTCTTCCATACATAAACATAAATAAGTAGCCCATCCATCATCTTCCATCATGGATGGACGAACGGCCCTATTTCCTATCAGTAATAAAATTTCCTCCAGAGGATGTGACTTCTTAATCTTTTGTGTCACCCTGATACTCCTAAAGAGGAATTATAATCGATATTCAGTAACCACATATTGTGCGCCGCTATCATTACCTCAATGCCACTTTCACAGATTGCCATTTTTGCTGTACCTTATTTTCATTACTGTATTATATGTACAGGCTTGTAGATCCTCACGTGGCTGTCTGCAAGTTCTCAGCATCCTTGATTAGCAAGTCCTTCCATGAAATCTCGAAAATCGATTGTTTTTGATCAGTCAGATCTCAATGTGTTCAGTTAGTCAGACCTCACTATATTCAGCCAGTCAGACCTCACTATATTCAGCCAGTCAGACCTCACTATATTCAGCCAGTCAGACCTCACTATATTCAGCCAGTCAGACCTCACTATATTCAACTAGTCAGACCTCACTATATTCAGCAAGTCAGACCTCACTATATTCAGCCAGTTAGACCTCACTATATTCAGCCAGTCAGACCTCACTATATTCAACTAGTCAGACCTCACTATATTCAACTAGTCAGACCTCACTATATTCAGCAAGTCAGACCTCACTATATTCAACTAGTCAGACCTCACTATATTCAACTAGTCAGACCTCACTATATTCAGCAAGTCAGACCTCACTATATTCAACTAGTCAGACCTCACTATATTCAACTAGTCAGACCTCACTATATTCAGCAAGTCAGACCTCACTATATTCAGCCAGTCAGACCTCACTATATTCAACTAGTCAGACCTCACTATATTCAGCAAGTCAGACCTCACTATATTCAACTAGTCAGACCTCACTATATTCAGCAAGTCAGACCTCACTATATTCAGCCAGTCAGGCCTCACTATATTCAGCCAGTCAGACCTCACTATATTCAGCCAGTCAGACATCACTATATTCAGCAAGTCAGACCTCGCTATATTCAGCCAGTCACAATTCACTATCTTCAGTCAGACCTCGCTATATTCAGCCAGTCAGACCTCGCTATATTCAGCCAGTCACAATTCACTATCTTCAGTCAGACCTCGCTATATTCAGCCAGTCAGACCTCGCTATATTCAGCCAGTCAGACCTCACTATACTCAGCCAGTCAGACCTCACTATATTCAGTCAGTCACAATTCACTATCTTCAGTCAGACCTCACTATCTTCAGTCAGACCTCACTATATTCAGTCAGACCTCACTATCTTCAGTCAGACCTCACTATATTCAGTCAGACCTCACTATATTCAGTCAGTCAGACCTCACTATTGTCAAATAGTCACACCTCAATGTCTTTAGTCAGTCAGACCTCACTATTTTCAGTCAGTCACAATTCACTATCTTCAGTCACTCAGACCTCAATTTCTTCAGTCAGTCAGACCTCACTATATTCCATCAGTCAGACCTCATAGCTTCAACCAGTCAGTCAAACCTCAATGTCTTCAATCAGTCAGACCTCACTATATTCAGTCAGTCACAATTTACTATCTTCAGTCAGTCAGACATCACTATCTCCAGTCAATCAGATGTTACTACCTGTAGTCAGACTCCAATGTCTGCAGTCACTCAGACCTCACTATTTTCATTCAGTCAGACCTCACTGTCTTCAGTCACTCAGACCTCACTACGTTGAGTCAGTCAGACCTCACCATCTTCAGTCAGTCAGACCTCACTATCTTCACTTAGACCTCAATATCCTCAGTCAGTCAGACCTCACCGTCTTCAGTCAGTCAGACCTCACTATCCTCAATCAATCAGACCTCACTGTCATCAGTCAGTCAGACCTCAATGGTCTTGCATTGACAGAGGAACAGTAGAGTGCTATTACTGCACAGCAGTGTAAAAAAAGGAAGAAAAGCTTGCAGGCTAAAATGAGCAAAAATGTCTGCCAGAGCATATAGTACAGCTAGAGTTGCCACCTCATCCCTTTAAACCCGAACACATATTAATTACACAGGATCTGTGGCTGATTTAGGTGGTAATTAAACTCACTCTGTGCTTTATCGGCATTAAATTAGCCTCAGAACCTGTGTAATTCATATGTGTTTGGGTTTAAAGGGATGAGGTGGCAACTCTAAGTACAGCTCAAACAAATGTAGCAAGGTCCTAGGCCTCCTTTGATCCAATAAGAACCTCCAGGGCCGGGGATAGCTGACATCCTGTATGTGGTGGGTTGTGAGGGATGGTCGGTGTAGAGTAGTTAAAGTTATTGGATGCCAGACACTTCTTGAATGCAAAAGAAAGTTTATTTCTCTTAACAAACTTATTGGGGGGGGGGGGGTTAGGGCCAGGACACCCTTAGGTAGTTACAAGATTAATCGGCAGACTCAGAGACTTCAACGGGTGGACAGCCATGCAGGGAAAGGCATCCGGCAAGACGCCACATCTGCATGTGTAGGAATGCTGTCTCCTATGGCAACAGTCTTTAACAGTTCCTAACACAAAGCTTAACAGCTCCTTCACTTCCACTACAATCACTCCTTGTAGTTCTTCAGCCCACTGAGCTCCCGGTCTCTCACTAGATCCTCTGATTCACTGCCACTGAATCCATTGAGCTCCTTCAATCTTCACGGTGGTATCTTCCTCAAGTGTCACCCCCAGCTTTCTGCTGGGTCCCTAGCTTGGCACTCCAGATACCTCTCAAGCTTCACCCCCACTGGCCTGCTCGGTGCCTGGCTTGACACACAAGGCTGCTCTGCAAGCGTCACCTCCGCTGGCTTGATACCCACTGAAGTTTCCAGATTCTTCACCATCCCCGGTTGCCCGGTTGGTGAGAATACTGCTCCAGGACTTGCTTCAGTTACTCGCTGTGGTCCCTGGTAATAAGGCGGATAGTCCCTTACTGGGACTTACTTCCCCTCTACCTTCGACCACGACAGGTTCTCCGGCCGGCAGAACCGTCACTTTTGGTTGGACTGCAAGCCGCAATCCCAACCCTGCAATGTTCTCTTGCTTCTGGATAGGCCCTCATACAGCCTAACAGCCAGATGTGCCCGGGATAGGCCCTATCTCCGGCCTAGCAGCCCGGGCAATTCGCCACAGCCATCCAGGTGGCACAGAACCCCGATCACCTGACTCCACCCAAATATATAAGTTCTCCAAGCAGGCCAAGGGATCCAAGAAAACCCCTGCCCATTGGCAAGCCTGCTGATCTCACAGGTTTTGCTAATCTGACAGAACACCGCTGCTTTTAGGATTCAACATCAAAACAGTGTAACGGATTTAAAAATACTGCATTTTACTATATAAGCTCAGTTTACTGGTAAAAATAGGTGAGAAATGCAAGACTTTGGTGGGTGTAAAAAGATGTCCCCTTGCCGCCTTCTGACTGTAGGCTTAGTGCGGACGAGTGCGGGGTGTACCAAGATGGCCGAGACAGAACGTCACTTCCGTTGCATTTTCTGATGGGTAGCGGCTTTCTGATAGAACACCGGCCTCTCTGGAATACCTTTATTGAAATATGGTTCAGGAAAAGCAAACCAGACCGCGTGAACGGAATTCCGTCGGAGTTCCATCGGAGAAACCTTCGGAGTTTATTCCGACGGCAAAACCGGTCGTGTGTACGCGGCATTACACTTTTATTATAATACTATTTACCCCCCTAATATTGGAAGGGGACTTCCAACCGCAGCAGATCTAATTTTTAATATCTTGTCATAGGTGTGCGCAGCCTAATGCATTAGGGTGTGCACCCTTAAGCTCAAACGTACATGCATGTGTATGTATCTACATATATATGACCCCGGCACATTGATCTCCCTGCTGGCACAGTGAAAGAGAAAGGGATAAACACTTCTCTCATGGCAGAGCTGGTAAGAGGGAGATCTTTCCCATGTTCCTGTTGCTACACAGAACAATAACACTAATGCGCATGGCGGGATTAGGGTGTGCCTGGGCACACCCGGCACACCCTGTGCGCACGCCTATGTATCTTGTAACAAATACGCACTATTTTTTTATTTTTGCGCCGGTGACACACTTTTTCTTTAAAACTGCTAATATGTTTTGGCGACTTTAGCCTTGATCACGGCGCATACAGTACTTTTTAGTTCCAGTGTGCCCGATCCTACACAGCCCTTTCCATGAAAAGTGAAGGGGGTGTATGGGTGGTACTGGGCACTCCAGGGGCTATGGATGTACTTTGCTGGCACACTCTGTAATAACAAAGGCATGCCCGAGGGCCCCACGGTGCCTTGTTTCCTGCAACAGTGCTGTTTTATATCGTTTCCTGCGACCAAAGGCTCAGTCTAATATTTATAAATATATATATATATACAATGCACTGTATGCAGACGGGGCCTCTCATTTTATGTAATGAGAATTCACACAATAACACCATATCCGGAGACCATTTATGTTTAAAGTGGATTATAACCTTAAATGAATTACATTTTGTTTGCTTAAACACTGTATATCATAAACCACTGACATTGTCTAAATAAAATACCGCTTTCACCTTTTTTTTTTTTTCTCTGTTACAACTCAATGTTGCTAATCTGCTGCAGCCTCTGTACAGCCATTTCCAGCAATTTCCTGTTTTATAGGCAATCCAGCAATGTCTACATGGCATTTCTCAGGGTAGGATTGCCGATGGTGGCAACAATGGACCATCTCCACGCAATGTGTGGTAAAACAACCACTTGTATTCTCCATCAAATGCCAGTGTAACAGGGTGACAGCGCAGGAATACAATTAAGAAACAGGGACAAAGCGTTGTCACTCTATAACAGGAAGAGCCTGAATAAGGACCTTCATGGCAGGATCAACTGATATTATTTTTATAAAAGTGTTTATATTGAAAATGACTAATTTTATACATTATATGAGATTTTAGTGATTGGATTTGCATGAACTTCAGGCAGATATAAAAGACTCAAATTAATGCAGCTTTTTGTTTATTAATACATCATTAAATGTATGTTTTTAATGCAAGCAGTGTAAGTTCATGAATTTGACTTGGTATCAGCCTCTTGCAGTCTCTGTACAGCAGAGCTCAGACTGAAAGAAGGAGAAGCAGCATAAGGATCTAATCAGTAGTGCTGCATTTCAAGGAGTGGGCTGATAGGAAATGAGGGCAGAGTGACAGAGAGAAAAGCTTATCAGTGTGCCGCTTCTCCTTTCACTCTCCAATCACAAGCTGGGGGACGGGCAAGACCTGTAAGAAGGGCCCCCTTACAATGATGGTCATTGGGAAAAGGACCCCCTCTCATTGGGTGTCACTGGCAAAAGGGCCTCCTTACAGTTGTGGGTATTGGCAGAAGGATCCCCCCTACAATGGCTGCCATTGGCAGAAGGACTCCCTTACAGTGGTGTTCGATAACAGGACTCCGTACATTGATGTCAATGGCATAAGGGCCCCTTACAATGGTGGTCATTGACAGAAGAGCCCCATTGCATTGGTGGTCATTGGCAGAAGAGCCCCATTACATTGGTGGTCATTGGCAGAAGGGCCACCTTACAACGGTGGTCATTGGGAAATGGAGCCCCTCACATTGGGGGTCACTGGCGGGTGGGCTCGCTTACAGTTGTGGGTATTGGCAGAAGGACCCCTCCTACAAGGGTTGCTGTTGGCAGAAGGGCTCCCTCACAATTGTGTTCAGTGACAGAAGGACTCCTTACATTGATGTCAATGGCATCAGGGCCCCTTGCAATGGTAGTCATTGGCAGAAGGGCCTCATTACATTGGTGGTCAGTGAGAAAAATGCCCCCCTTACATTGGTGATCGTTGGCAGAAGGCCCTCTTACAGTGGTAGTCACTGGCAGGAAGGCCCTCTTGCAGTAGTGGTCATTGGAAGAAGGCCCACTTACATTGGTGTTCATTGGCAGAAGGGCTCCCTTACATTGGTGGTCATTGGCAGAAGGACCCCCTCTTACAATGGTTGTCATTGGCAGAAGGGCTCCCTTACAGTGGGGGTCAATGACAGAAGGACCCCTTACATCGATGTCAATGGCATAAGGGCCCCCATTACAATGGTGATCCTTAGCAGACGGGCCATATTACAATGGTGGTCTGTGGGAAAATGCCCCACTTACATTGGTGATCATTGGTAGAAGGGTCCCTTTACAGTGGAGGTCAGTGGCAGGAAGGCCCTTTACCTTGGTGGTCATTAGCAGGAAGGCCCTTTACCGTGGTGGTCATTAGCAGGAAGGCCCTCTTACAATGGATGTCATTGGAAGAAGGGCGCCCTTACAATGGTGGTCATTGCCAAAAGGCCCCTTACATTGGTGATCGTTGGCAGAAGGCCCTCTTACAGTGGTAGTCACTGGCAGGAAGGCCCTCTTGCAGTAGTGGTCATTGGAAGAAGGCCCACTTACATTGGTGTTCATTGGCAGAAGGGCTCCCTTACATTGGTGGTCATTGGCAGAAGGACCCCCTCTTACAATGGTTGTCATTGGCAGAAGGGCTCCCTTACAGTGGGGGTCAATGACAGAAGGACCCCTTACATCGATGTCAATGGCATAAGGGCCCCCATTACAATGGTGATCCTTAGCAGACGGGCCATATTACAATGGTGGTCTGTGGGAAAATGCCCCACTTACATTGGTGATCATTGGTAGAAGGGTCCCTTTACAGTGGAGGTCAGTGGCAGGAAGGCCCTTTACCTTGGTGGTCATTAGCAGGAAGGCCCTTTACCGTGGTGGTCATTAGCAGGAAGGCCCTCTTACAATGGATGTCATTGGAAGAAGGGCGCCCTTACAATGGTGGTCATTGCCAAAAGGCCCCTCTACATTGGTGATCATTGGCAGAAGGACCCCCCTTACAATGATTATCATTGGCAGAAGGATTCCCCTGCAATGGTAGTCAATGACAAAAGGATGCTTACATTGATGTCAATGGCCTAAGGGCCCCCTCACAATGGTGGTCGTTGGCAGAAGGGCCCCATTACATTGGTGGTCAGTGGGAAAAATGTCCCCTTTACATTGGCGATCATTGGCAGAAGGGCCCCATTACAGCCATTACAGTGGTGGTCATTGGCAGAAGGTCCCCCTTACAGTGGTGTTCATTGGCAGAAGGGCCCCCTTACAGTGGTGGTCATTGGCAGAAGGGCCCCCTTACAGTGGTGGTCATTGGCAGAAGGGCCCCATTACATCAGTGGGAAGAACACCCCCCCCCCTACAGATAGCTGAAAAGGTCATTGGTGTTGGTGGTTATGTATCTGGGAGGCAGAAATAACTAATTTCTCAAGGAACCCCCTAGCAACCTCTGAAGGAACCCCGTTGGAGAAAGGCTGGCTTAGATATCATGTTGCAGGTCCCATCATTTACTTTTGTAGGGTGTGAGTACTGTCAAAATTACACAAGTTGCCCCAACAATAGCAGTGTGCGTTCTCTTCACCGGAAAAAAATAATTTGGCTTGTGAGAAATTCAACATAAAGTTTTCAGAATATAATACTGGCACGAATACGTACAAGAGCCTGCCAACCGTTCCAAATGTGAAAGCACAGAGTAAGCAATGGGACATTTTTACTGTAGATTGTAGAATTCCAGAACACAATTCAGATTTCAGACGAATACACAAAGAGCGGAATCATCCAGCGGAAGAGAATCTCCACCGAGAATGCTTATTACTTATTCTAATGAGCCTCCCGGGACTTAGCCTTGTTTACACAGTTCAGTTCATTGTGTGCTTTCACTATCGCTATTTCTGTGAACATCCTGAGAAGTTCGACTGAGGATCCATGAGATTAAAGGGGACCTGTTCTGACAGAAGTATCTGCACTGGCAATGATAACTTTGCTAGCTCTCTGTCATGCTCATCTTCTAGCATTAGGGAGTCAGTAACCTGGAAGACATGTGTAGCCACCAGGGCAGCCGATAAGGCAGTACAGCCAACCCTCCTGTACTGGGCCCGAGCCTAATCAGTTCAAAAAGGGGGCACAGGCATCCGACCAGCAGGAGGACTGGCTTCACTGCCTTATTGCTGATACTTATGACTCTTGTGGATCCCCCCCCCCGCCAACCCTTCTTTCTCCCTCCAGCTGCGTTGCAGGGGGACCGGTTTTTAAATCTACGCCCCCCTTCCACGTGCTGTCTGGGACCCTCTATGTGCCCCCCTTCCCTAAAGCACTTCTGGTTTCCCTCCTCTCCAGGCACACAGGGGATCGGTTTTAGGAGGGAGAGTGGGGAGGGGACCGGTATATATACCATATTTACCGGCCCCTTCTTTTCCTGAAGGAACACAGTAAGCAATCAGTACTGATCGCTCTTGTGTCCATTCATCACTGAAGCATTGATGAATCTGTGTCCTTGGTCCATTTCTCTGTCTCAAATGTGAGACATCAGGGGTCAGTTTAGACCCATATTTCACCAAAGGCCCCCAAAAGGGCACTAAAAAAAAAATCCTAAAAAAAAATATGATTTCTAACAGCAGCCCTGGTAGCCACCAATGTTGAAATCTCCAACCTCCATGTTTATTCCAGGCCACCAGCAGTATGGAGACATACTGTATCTATGCTGCTGTTTCTGACATGTTTCCATCCTGTCATGGTGATTCAACAAATTCACTACCTAAGGGGCCTCTGACCCAGAACAAATATGCAGCATTGGGGTCCTGACTTCCCCAGTTGAATTCTTCCAGGTCAACAAGGAGTAGAGGAACCAGAGGATCAGAATGACAGCCACGCACATACTGTAGCATCATCTCCATAACAGTTTTCAGTGAAGAAATTTCATAAAAATTGGACTGTATACAATATGGCCATCACTGAGGAGGAACCACTAGATGAAGGTGCACTTTATTAAAGGAAGGTTGTGTAAGACTCATTGGCTTGGGGGCTACGTACATAACACGAACATCCTTCCCTACTTGAGTGGCTTCCCTTTGAGCAAATCTTGTATATTCTGAGGAAGGAAGCCACAAAACTTGTGAAGATCCTTGACGGTTCCAAAAATATTTTCAAAACCGCACATCAAAAATGATCATGTTATATAAACCTACAGCAAAGATGGCGAGCTAGTATATAAGAGCACACTTCTCATAATAAAATAACTGCTTGTACCTTATCCATTTCCACTGTTATGATTCATATTTCCTCCCACATATTCCCAATTTGTTAGTATATCTAGTAGTAGTTAATCTAAATTAACTGGACTTGTTCTGTAAGGTTTGTAGCTTCTTCAAATCACTTCTTCGGTTCTATTGAGTCTCAGGAACCCCAACATTTATATCCACATAGGTAACACTAATGCCTTAATCCAATCTCCAAGGCATATATCAAGTCACAATCAACAGGGCTGTCATGTTGAAGACATTTCGTAACTTCTCCAAGCCACATTTTCAGTTCTAATGAGTGTCGGGAATATACCCCAACATTTATATCCACATAGGTAACGCTGATACCTTAATCCAATCTCCAAGGCATATATCAAGCCATATGTTGATTGTCCAAGAACAGGACTACTATAGTTATTAGTAGTTAGTCACAATCAACAGGACTTGTTCTGTCATGTTGAAGACATTTCGTAACTCCTCCAAGGCTCATCTTCAGTTCTAATGAGCGTTGGGAATATACCCCAACATTTATATCTACAGAGGTAGCATAGACACCTTCATCCAATCAATATGGGATATGTCAAGGTAGATGTTGATTGTCCAAGAACAGGATGGGAAGTCATCTAATCCCATCCTTGGTGTCCAAGGCAAATGTTCATTACTGTCCATGAACGCTTATTACTGCAGGTGATAAACTGATCTTTTCCTTGTGGTAGTTAAAGCCATGTAGACTTAAGCCATCTATAAATGATCAAAATTCGGCCCATTCAGCAGGGACCGGACAAATTTATATCCATGTATGGGCAGGGAGGTTGTACAGAAGTCAATCTACTGATCAACTTCTGTACAACCGCCCAGTCAGATTTTTCTCGCTCGAAAAGCGCTGATCCATAATTTATTATGGTGGGGATATTTCCCCACTGTCAGAATACAATAGCTCAGCTGGGAGGATTCCCCCATCCACCTCGAATGTAAAGATGGGGGAATCTAGTAATTTTTTTTCCTTCAACCCACTGGTTGAATAAAGAAAAAACAAAGGACTAAGCTATGGACTTCCTTAGGAACCAAAGGAAGCTAGGCAATGACAATGGTGGCAAATAATCAGATTATGACTCTAGGTTGGTGCCTGGGCTAAATATCCTCTCCTCATGGTTAGGTGGATCAGTGGTCCAATGGCTCAGATGATAGAGATCAAAAAATGTTGAAAGAAGAGAGAAGGACTGGACATATTAGGCACACACGTTATGTATGTTTTTAAGTGTTTGCTTTGGGAGTGAACCTTTTTTTATCAATAAATAAGCATTTTTACACTATGAGAGGATCCCTCTTCTCTTTTCTTTCGGACTTTGGATCTCTATCATCTGAGCCATTGGACCACTGATCCACCTAATCACGAGGAGATGATATTCAACCCAGGCACCAACGTAGTGGTGTTTTTTTTTTTTTATATGAGCACGTGGTGACATGGCATTACCGGGGGCATTTTTCTGGTATCAAGACACAAGCATCTTCTTCACTTTTACAAGGATGGACACTGTCGTTAATAACATTTTTGAATATATTACTTTGGACTGAGCACTTATTAATCTACTGGATTGAACACTCAATTTATATTTCACATTAATTAGTATTAATTATGTTTATTTCTGCAAGCACTGCTGTCTAGCATGAAAATATTTTGTGTTATTTGCAATTAAGTTTACTGATTTGAGATAGTTGCTGCACAGTAGGTGGTATATTGGCACAAGTGCTTATTTTTTATATAATGACTATGGTGGGAATGAAGGGGAGAACTTGGTTTTTAGGCTACTGTGAAAAACATTTGGTGGGCATCTTGGGCCATTCTTGAAATAACTTTGACAACATGTGTTTTAACCTTGCTAATCAAATTAACTGTCTGTTTTTATCCCTAGAGGACATGAAGACACAATGGCACCACTACCGGAAGAGAAATATTTATACCTAGCTATATATATTATAACTCTTCTGACAGGCTTTCCAGCCAACCTTCTTGCACTCCATGCCTTCATTCGTAAACTGCGTGTTAAGGCCACGCCGAACGCAATCCTTCTCTTCAACCTGACGATATCAGACCTGTCATTCTTGGTTTTCTTGCCTTTCAAGGTAACAGAAATCTTACAAGGCCAATGGACAATGCCTTCATTCCTCTGCCCACTCAGTGGACTATTCTATTTCAGCACCATCTACTCCAGCACCTTGTTCCTCACAGCTGTCAGTGTAGAACGGTACCTTGGTGTAGCCTTTCCCCTCCAGTACAAACTCTACCGCAAGCCTAGCTATGCAGCCGCAGTCAGTGGTTTTCTGTGGATCTGCTCGTTTGCTCATTGTAGCATCGTCTATGTCACCGAGTACCACCAGGCTTCCAATGCCAGCAACAAACTCATCTGCTATGACAACTTCACGAAAGAGCAGATGGAAGTTCTGCTCCCGTTCCGTCTTGAGTTGGGACTCCTCTTGTTCTGCTTGCCTTTTCTCATCACCTGTTTCTGTTATGGAAGTTTCATCAAGATCCTCATATCTTCTACGCACATCCACCGTGAGAAGAAGCAACGAGCCATTGGGCTGGTCCTTACCACCCTGAGTGTGTTTGCTGTGTGTTTTGCCCCCTACAACGTCTCTCATGTGGTGGGATTTTTTCAGAAGAAGAACCTCAAGTGGAGAGAGAAGGCCTTGCTTCTGAGCACGTTTAATGCTAGCTTGGACCCCGTCATCTTCTACTTCTCCTCCACCGCTGTCCAGAACTCATGCAAGTGCTGCTTGATTAAACTAAACATTTGCCACCCTAGACCAGCTCCACATAAAATCATGAACCAGCAGAGCATTCAAATGGGAAAACCACAAATTTCTGACAGCCAGATATATAGTTCCAAAGATTAACCTTTAACTTATTTATTTGTTTAGTGATGTTGACATGCATTTATCTACCTTTCGGAGAGTTACATTGTAACACTGCTATGTTTACAGTGCCTATTGCCATTGGAAGCGGTGGCTCCTAAATTGTCTAGGAACATGGTAACTTCTTCTTGGGTCATGCATATTTTCAAATGGGCATGGCAGGGCACATGATGGGTTATTAGCCTCGTATTTAGCTATGACCAAAAACCATGTCTGTACCAGTTGATATGTTTGAATTTTCTTTGTGTGAGTTTTCACCTGGGTGTTTTGGGGTTCCCTCAACAATACAAAAAGTCTAGTGGATTTATTAGCATCTAAACTCAGTGGCCTTGGAGTATGTGTGATTGTGGCAGTGACAGTAAACTGTCCTAGGGGAAGGACTATATATGTTGGTGCTCTAGGAACATGCAAAATAAAAAAATAAATATGCTTATGTAACTAAGGAAACAACTGTCAGAATTTTAAATCGTAGTTTTTTTTTGTGTTCGTGTCTACCTTATAGTAGATGTAAACCCTAATTAAATGGCATTCATTTTGCGAAAGCATATTGTATTACAAATAATTGCATTGTTTATTAAATTACTTGTTTTCATCTTTTTTTCCATCCATTTCTTATTCATGTCCAAAATGTTCACCTCACTTTCCTTATAGGAACGTCTCTTCTTCTTAATATGTTGGAAGATTGTTGAGTCCAACCTGCAGAGTTTTCCCTCCTATATTGGGCCAAGCCATGAATTGTGGAAACAGAACGGGGGGGGGGGTCTGGGCTTAAAAAACTTTCACACCTCCTGTCATGTTCTTGGAAATCAACATTTGCCTTGACACATTACATGACCCTACAATGATTGGATTAAGGTGACTGAGTTACCCATGAGGCTTTAATTCTCAAGGATGTTCCTGACATTCATTGGATCCAAAGACGGCCCTTGGGTTGGCAGCAAAACGTCTTCAACAATCCAGAACAAGATCAGTTGACCATGACTAATTACTATTAGCAATACTATGACTAAATTGAATGTGTTACCTTTACAGACATACAACATATTGTCAAAAGTATTGTGATGCCTGCCTTTATACACACATGAACTTTAAAGACAGTCTTAGTCCGTAGGGTTTAATATTGAGTTGGCCCACCCTTTACAGCTATAACAGCTTCAACTCTTCTGGGAAGGCTGTCCACAAGGTTTAGGAGTGTGTCTATGGGAATTGTAGACCATTCTTCCAGAAGTGCATTTGTGAGGTCAGGCACTGATGTTGGACGAGAAGGCTTGGCTCGCAGTCTCCGCTCTAATTCATCCCAAAGGTGTTCTATCGGGTTGATATCAGGACTGTGCAGGCCAGTCAAGTTCCTCCACACCATACTCACTTATCCATGTCTTTATGGACCTTGCTTTGTGCACTGGTGCACAGTCATGTTGGAACAGGATGGGGCCTTCCCCAAACAGTTCCCACAAAGTTGGGAGCATGACATTTTCCAAAATGTCTTGGTATGCTGATGTTTTAAGAGTTCCCTTCACTGGAACTAAGGTGAAAAGTCCAACCCCAGAAAAACAACCCCACACCATAATCCCCCCTCCACCAAATGATTTGGACCTGTGCATAACGCAAGGTTCATAAAGACAAGGATGAGCGAGTTTGGTGTGGAGAAACTTGACTGGCCTGCACTGAGTCCTGACCTCAACCTGATAAATCACACTTGGGATGAATTAGAGCGGAGAATGCTAAACAGGCCTTCTTGTTCAACATCAGTGCCTGACCTTACAAATGCTTTCTGGAAGAATGGTCAAACATTCCCATAGACACACTCCTAAACCTTGTGGACAGCCTTCCCAGAAGAGTTGAAGATAATATAGCTGCAAAGGGTGGGCCAACTCAATAATAAACCCTACAGACTAAGACTGGGATGCCATTAAAGTTAATTCCATGTGCGTGTAAAGGCAGGTGTCCCAAAACTTCTGGCAATATAGTATATATTTACCAAGGCTTGTATATTGAGTCAGTGTCACACCACCAAGTATATTGGGTTGATGTTCTGGTTAACGGTCAGATTAAATGTTAAAGAAGCTGTGACGGGAGGGCCTGTGGAACTCAGAATCTCTTGTTAAGTAGGGGATGCCCTTATTTCAGCTCCCCATACATCTCTTATGTCTAAGTCACCCTGTGCCATACTGGCACAGGGTGAGTGAGAAAATATATCTTGGACTACTTAAAATGGGACAGTAATATTTGTCCACAATATCTCCCAGGATGTATGTAGAGACTATTCTTGGTTTGATTGATTCTGAACTCAACATGTTAATTGAGTGACCTGATCACATTGTCCTCTATACAATGTAGGAGACTGGCTGACACCTATTGGAGCTTCTGCTATTGTGAGAAAATGTCCTGTGGTTGTACTTATGATAATTAACTCTGTTACTGTGTGAAGCTCGGTGCCCACAAGTCTGTGTCCTACAGGTCATGTCTCTGAGTCATCTGGTCTGGGTAAATGATTTAGTAAACTAGCTCATGTTAATTATGTTAATTAGGTTACATTTGTATTGTTAGAGTAATATGAGCAGGAGGGGGGAACCTCATCTTCTCCTGTATATAAGACTGTATTCTGGTTCATATAAAGTTAGTCCATGTTAGCATCTAAGCAAATGTCGCCTTGTTTTGTGCTCAGAGCGGTTGGAATATCTGATATCTGTAACCAGACTACAAGGAAGTGGTATACTGACCTAAGCACTCAAGCAGAGTGTGGGACGTTCCATGACAGAAGCATTTTGTGTGAGCGAAAAATAGTGTCAAAGCCCTCATCTTCCTTCAGGGATGGTCATCCCAATTTGACGTAAATAGCTGCTTTTATGCCTCTTGTGGACCAGCTGTCATCTTAGGTCCACTAAGGCCTGATTCACACTTATGCAGGTTGCAGTTTGCATATTGCAGGTGCGCTTTGCGTTTTTCAATACATGCTTTTCATCCATTGAAGTCTATGGAACAAAAAAACAGAAAAAAGTCCCTGGCCCTTTCCATAAAATGCACAGATGTGAACTACTTCCATATGAAACCATGTTAAATGGACTGTAGTGTGCTTCTGCAAAACTGAAAACGCACTAAAAAATGCATAGGTGTGAACCAGGCCTAAGTGCGCCTCACTATCCTGAATGCAATGTCCCTTCTTCCTAATGTGTAGGGTGACTGCTGAGTCCAACCTGAAGAGTTTGCCCTCCTATATTGGGCCAAGCCATGAATTCTGGAAATAGAACAGGGTGGCTTCACAAAATTTTCACCTCCCGTCACATTCTTGGATATCAACATCTGCCTTGACAGTTTACATGACCCCACAATGATTGTATTAAGGTGATTGAATTACCTTTGAGGCTTTAACTCTTGGGAATGATCCTGACACTCATTAGAACCGAGAAAGTCCCTTGGATTAGCAATAAAACCTCCTAAACAATCCAGAACAAGTTCAATTGACCATGATTAACTAATATTAGCTATACTATGACTTTGACAAATGAGAACATTCACAGACATATCGCTAACAAGGCTTGTATATTGAGTCAGTGTCTCAGCGCCAATTATATTGGGTTAATGTTCTGGTTAACGGTCAATATAGATGTTGAAGAAGCTTTTTGTGTGAGCGCAAGATAGTGTCAAAGCCTCCTTCTTTCTTCAGAGATCATCATATCAGTTTGACGTAAATAGCTGCTTTTATGCCTCTTGTGAACCAGTTGTCCTCTTAGGTCCACTAATTGCACCTCACTATCCTTAAGAAATGTCCCGTCTTTTTAATGTGTAGGAAGGTTGTTGAGTGCAATCTGTAGAGTTTGCCCTCCAATATTGGGCCAAACTATGAATTATGGAATTAGAATTGGTGTTGCTTAACAAACTTTCACACCTCCTGTCACGTTCTTGCATATGAACATCTGCCTTGACACATTACATGACCCTACAATGATATAAATAAGGTGATTGAGTTACCTTTGAGGTTTTAACTCTTGGGAATGATCCTGACACTCATTAGAACCGAGAAAGTCACTTGGATTAGCAATAAAACCTTTTCAACAATCCAGAACAAGTTCAATTGACCATAATTAACTAATATTAGCTATACTATGACTTTAATAAATGAGAACATTCACAGACATATCGCTAAGAAGGCTTGTATATTGAGTCAGTGTCTCACCGCCAATTATATTGGGTTAATATTCTGGTTAACGGTCAATATAGATGTTGAAGAAGCATTTTGTGTGAGCGCAAGATAGTGTCAAAGCCTCCTTCTTTCTTCAGGGATCGTCATCCCAGTTTGACATAAGTGCACCTCACCATCCTTAAAGGAATGTCCCGTCTTTTTAATGTGTAGGAAGGTTGTTGAGTCCAACCTGCAGAGTTTGCCCTCCTATATTGGGCCAAGCCATGAATTGTGGAAATAGAATTGGTGTTGCTTAACAAACTTTCACACCTCCTGTCACGTTCTTGGAAATCAACATCTGCCTTCACACATGAGATGACCCTACAACGATTGGATTAAGGTGATTGAGTTACCTTTGAGGCTTTAACTCTTTGGGTTGTTCCTGACACTCATCAGAAACAAGAAGTCGCCTGGATTAGCAACAAAACCTCTTCAACAATCTAGAACAAGTCCATTTGACCATGACTAATATTAGCCATACTATGACTTGGGATGAATGAGAACATTCACAGACGTATCTCTACCAAGGCTTGTATATTGAGTCAATGTCACGCCGCCAATTATATTGGGTTGATGTTCTGGTTAACGATCAATAAAGCCTTAACCTTATAAGACACGATCTTGGGTTAGAGCAGAAATGGCTTCCATAATGATACCCTCGTCTTAAACAGCTCATCTGTCACGCATCTGCAAAACAGGTAAAGCACAATATAATCAAATTCTCCGGCCAGTACAGGCACATTGGCTTGGTGTCTCTTTCCTGATTGGCTTTTAACGCGACGCTACAGAATAAAATGGTTTATCTCAGCCGGTATCGGGTTATTTTTGGAAAAAAATCAAAAGAGAACAGCTAGGAATTCTAATGCGAGAGACTAAAAATTTGATTTTCAATTCTGAGTTTTGATTCAGTTATAAGGTTTTAAGACGAGTGTTCCCGGTCTTAATTAGCATTGGACATCTGGCAAGAACAAAGAACCGCAGACGGATTTATGACATATTATCTTTATAGCTTACATCAAAACTGCCCAATTTTATGACATTCCTCCAAAATAGTAAAACAATGGAAAGGCGGCTCCAGACATACAGCTATTTAGGCTTTATTATTATATCTAATAACAGTATATAAAGTAACACGAGAGTTATACAGATCCACAGTACAAGCTCTGCCCCGCCTCCTTTTTTGATACCCCTCCCCTTACATGTGCACCTCCCTGATTCAAACACTACAATAATTTTCAGCTCGAAATATTTGTTGGAATATATATTTTTTTTCCTATGGATATGGAGCTGAACATTTTGACAAATTTTTGCAACTAATAAAATTTAAAGTGTGTGTTATACACTTATCACATCTGCAAAAAACAAAACAAAAAAAACTTTATGAAACAAAAAAAAAAAAAAAAACTTTATGAAGCAAAAAAAAAATGAATGTTTTCAGTCTGAAAAGTAAAGAGGTAACTCAACTTTAGTGGGAAAAATAGCAATTTGCGACAGTCAAATTGTAATTGAATGTTATTAAAAATTCCCTTTCCTTTTCGATCTGCAGTGCTGTAAATTTCTGTAAAATTCAATATGGCCACCTGGAGGTGCTCTGTACACACATAGTGTACAGAACACCCCCCCCAGAAATGTAATTTCTTGCTTGTGATTGGCTCACTGATTGTCCCAGGAGTCTGCACTAAGATACAATTCAGGTTTTGAGCATCCCCTGCAACAAAAATAGCATTTTTTTGGTGAAATACTCCCAAAGGGAAATCACGTCCAAAAGGGATGCAGACCCTGCAACTTTCCTCATTAGAGCCCTGCAGGTGCAGCAGCTGATTGATTATATAATTATAAAATCACTTCCATACAGATTTGCTTTGCACATGGACACAGACAATCAAACGGGGGATTCTTTTTCTTAACAAAAGTGGAGTTATTCTTTAAAGCTTAAGTTTAACCACTTCCGGACCGCCGCATGCTGATATACGTCCTGACTTTGAAGAGGGATATCTTAGTTATGGCAGCAGCTAGCTGCCATAACCACCGGTATCTTCTTCTTCAGCGGGCGGTCCGGTTTCCGATAATAGTGGTCTCTGCGGCAGATTCGACGCAAGATCACTTTTATTGGCGGCGGGAGAGGGGCCCCTCCCCTCCCGCCGCTCTCCGGTGCCCTCCGCTGCCCTCCGCTGCTTACCGGAGCCATAGGTAGCGGCGGAGAGATCCTTGTCCTTGCTGGGTATGGAGACGAGTGAGGGGAAGATGGCCCCCCACCCTTCTCCATATCATTGCAGGGCGGAAGCAACGTCAAAACGTCACTTCCGCCCATAGCTCTTAAAGGGCCATTTTTTTTTTTGCTTGCGTGCAGAAGCGAATGCATACGTGAGTAGCGCCCGCATATGAAAACGCTGTTCAAACCACACATGTGAGGTGTCGCCGCGATCGGTAGAGCGAGAGCAATAATTCATAATTCTAGGTCTAGACCTCCTTTGTAACATAAAACATGCAACCTGTAGATTTTTTTAAACGTCGCCTATGGAGATTTTTAAGGGTAAAAGTTTGTCGCCATTCCACGAGCGGGGCGCAATTTTGAAGCGTGACATGTTGGGTATCAATTTACTCGGCGTAACATTATCTTTCACAATATAAAAAAAAAATTGGGCTAACTTTACTGTTGTCGTATTTTTTAATTAAAAAAAATGGTATTTTTCCCAAAAAAAGTGCGCTTGTAGGACCGCTGCGCAAATACGGTGTGACAGAAAGTATTGCAACGACCGCCATTTTATTCTCTAGGGTGTTAGAAAAAAAAATGTATAATGTTTGGGGGTTCTAAGTAATTTTCTAGCAAAAAAAAAAAACCTGTTTTTAACTTGTAAACAACAAATCTCAGAAAGAGGCCCGGTCCTTAAGTGGTTAATCTGCTTATAATTTGCCTCTCCTGGTTCCTTCCTTCACGTTTTATCACATACTTATTTTAGACCTAGTGATGTCCTCTATGCTCCTCTGTGCAATGCAGGCATATCACGGCTGATGGGAGGGGCCGGCAGGGTGCTATATATAGCTTCTCTAACCAGTTGCGGACCGCCCACCGTAGATTTACTGTGGCGGCGCGGCCGCTTTGCGCCAGATCACGTACCTAGTATGTGATCTGGCACTTCCGGGTCTGGGGCGTGCGCACACACGCCACCGGCGACCCGCTCCCACTGTGATTGGACACAGTGGGAGCCAATCAGCGGGCCCGCCAATCATTCAGGAGAAAGGCAGAGTGGCAGTTTCCCTATGTAAATAAGGCAGATCGCCGTTCTGTGAAAAGGGGTATGTGCTGATCCTGTGTTCCTGCTAAGCAGGAACACGGATCTTTACATTCCCCCAGTCAAAGCACCTCCCCCCACAGTTAGTAATCACTCCTAGGGAACACATTTAACTCTTTGATCGCCCCTGATGTTAACGCCTTCCCTGCCAGTGTCATTAGTACAGTGACAGTGCATATGTTTTAGCACTGATCACTGTATCTGTGTCACTGGTCCCCAAAAAAGTGTCAGTTAGGTGTCCGATTTGTCTGCTGCAATGTCGCATTCCTGCTATAAGTCGCTAATCGCCGCCATTACTAGTAAAAAAATAAAAAAATATCCCATAGTTTGTAGACGCTATACCTTTTGCGCAAACCAATCAATATGCGCTTATTGGGATTTTTTTTTACCAACAACATGTAGCAGAATACATATTGGCCCAAATTGAGGAAGAAATTCGATTTTTTACATTTTTTATTGGGAATGTCTTATAGCAGAAAATAAAAAATATTGCTTGTTTTTTTTTTTAAATTGTTGCTCTTTTTTTGTATATAGAGCAAAAAAAAGAAACGGCAGAGGTGATCAAATACCGCCAAAAGAAAGCTCTATTTGTGGGGAAAAAAAGGACGTCAATTTTATTTGGGTACAGAGTCGCGCGACCGCGCAATTGTCAGTTAAAGTAAAGCAGTGCCGTATCGCAAAAAAAAAGGCCTGGTCATTAGGGGGGGGGTAAACCTTTCTGGAGCTGAAGTGGTTAAAGTGACATAATCACTAGCTTAAGGTTGGATTTTGCTCAACCAAAACATTGGATACATTTACAGCTGGAAATTGCACGTTGCCAAATATTCGGTGTCCTCCACATCTGATTGATTGTTTGAGCACAACAGACGTCACATGTCCATCGAGATCCATGAATTGTCCCCAAAAAACATTATTGTGATGTGCGATTGGAACCGCTGAATGGAATCCTGGACGGCTGTGATGTCACACATGGGGAATGATGACGTCATCAAAATGATTTTTCAGAAAATCTGTAAGGTTGCAAATGACATCATTAAAATCTAACTTACAGGGAGGTATAAAAAGACGCCAAACAATGCAGCTCTGTATTGTGTTTTAATGAAGTTCTAGCAGTTTAAAGCGGTAATTAATCCAAAAGCAAACATTTATTATATTCTAGCCTACCAATTCTTAGATGTGACGGCTGCATTCGTTTTCTTTTTTAGGCTTTCTGTCTTTTGTTTTCATCTGGTGATCCAGCCAGCAAGTCTGCTGTTTTTCAAAAGCACAAGGACTCCAGCAGAATGAATCAGTTACAGAGATGAGACAAACCATTTACCACTGGCAGGGGTGCTTACAATGATCAGCGTCTATTTATTTATATATATATATAACCTTTATCACAAAAGGAAAAAAAAAACTGTTTGCTATAACTGATTATACAGTATTACCGATTAGTAATACCTATACTGGTATTGGTGCCGATACCAAGCATTTGCATGAGTATCGGTACTCGCACAAATGCTCCCGATAACGAAACCAATACTTTGCGGTGCAATTTGCGTCAATATAAAATGAATGAGTGCAAAACGCACTGCAAAGAATTGCATGCCGTTTGAACAGTAACGCGGTGCGAATCGCATGCGGTTTCCCCCACCACTCTTGTGTGTATAAAAAGGGAAAAGCGCCATCTAGTGGGTAGTTTATTAAAAGTGTTAGAACTCACAGTACATATCCGGCCAAATGCTAAATCTCCTAAGGCAACAATCTTGAACAGTTCCTAACAAAGATGACAATGAACTTTTTCACTTCCTCTACAATCTCCTCTTGTGGGTCTTCACTCAACTGAGCTCCCAGTCTCTCTCACTAGACTTGCTGATCCACTGCAACCGGATCTCCTGAGCTCTTCCAATCTCCTTACTATCGTCCTCAAGTGTCACCCCCACGTTCCTGCTGGGTCCCTGGCTTGGCATTCAGGATACTCCTTAAGGCCCCTTTCACACTGGGGCGGTGGGGGCGTCGGCGGTACAACAGCGCTATTTTAGCGCTGCTGTACCGTCGTTCTTGTAGCTGTATTCGGCCGATAGCGGTGCGGTTTTAACCCCCGCTGGCGGCCGAAAAAGGGTTAGAATCCCTCGTACAGCGCGGCTATAGCCGCGGTATTACCGCGGTATAGCCGCGCTGTCCCATTGATTTCAATGGGCAGGAGCGGTTTAGGAGCGGTGAATACACCGCTCCTTCACCGCTCCAAAAAAGCGGTTTGCAGGACTTTTTTCACCGCCCTGCCTGCGCACCGCTTCAGTGTGAAAGCCCTCGGGCTTTCACACTGAACAAACAGCGGAGGCTGTTTTGGGTCGGTTTGCAGGCGGTATTTTTAGCGCAATAACGCCTGCAAACCGCCCCAGTGTGAAAGGGGTCTAAGTGTCACCTCCGCTGGCTGCGTCCCTGGCTTGACACCTGCTGAAGTTTCCCGATTCTTCACCGTCCCCGGTTGGTGAGAATGTTGCTCCGGTGCTTGCTTCAGTTAATCACTGTGGTCCCCGGTAATAAAGCGGATGGTCCCTCTCTGGCAACAGCTTCCCCTCTACCTCCAACCATGACCGGTTCAGGCAGAACCCTCACTTCTGGTTGGACTGCAAGCCGCAATCCCAACCCTACGCTGCTCTCTTGCTTCTGGATAGGCCCTCAGACAGCCTAGCAGCCAGACGTGCCCAGGATAGGCCCTATCTCCGGCCTAGCAGCCTTGGCAATACAACACACATCCACCCAGACAGCCGTCCAGGTAGGGTTGCCACCTGTCCGGGATTCACCCGCACAGTTAGGGTTTGGAATCATGCGTCACAGTTTCAGACTGTCTGAGACCCGGACACATTATTCAGACTGGACAATGGCTTCCCAGCAGGGTTGCTGGCTGCAGTTGTCTAAGCTGAGAGTGTCTGTTACACTCTCTTTCACACTGCCCAAAGCCAACACTAACAACCCCACCCCCCAACACACAGATGGGAGAGGAGAGAGGGCTGAATCTGCACCTCTTCCTCCCACCCCTACCCCTCTGTGTCTGTCCACACTCCAATCCCTGGCGCTGTGCCTCAGAAAAGGAAAGTGGGGGCCGGAAATATGAAGTCGAGCAGCCTCAGATACATTTGGATGAGAGGTGCTGACTGCCAAGGGGTGAGTGAGCTCACCATCCATCCCTGTCTGTGATTGAAGTCTCCCCCCTTCTCTCTCCTGCCTCTGAGTGAGTACACTAAGGCAAATCAGGGTTCTCAGAGCACCCCTTACATCAGAGTTCCCCTTTACATCAGAGGCCACAGTGTTTCCCCTTACATCAGAGTCCTCTCCGTACATCAGAGTTCTCAGTGTTCCCCCTTAGATCAGGGTTACCAGAGCATCCCTTATGTTAGAGTCCCCAGAGTTCTCCCTTACATCAGAGTCTGCAGAGTCCCCCCTTACAGTGAAAAGAAACTCTGCGAGTTCAGAAAAAAAGGGGAACGCTTGTTATTACCTTCATATGATTAGAAATGTTATTGAATATCAAAATATATGTATATTTTATACTATATAAAAAATGCTGTGCGCCGCTAAAGTGTTTTTTTGGGTTTGACTTGAAGAAAATGTGGCAACTCTACGTCCAGGTGGCACAGAGCCCCAATCACCTGACCTCACCCAAATAAATAGGCTCTCCCGGCAGGCCAAGGGACCCAATTAGATTCCTGCCCATTGGCTGAGACACCCTATCTATTCCTAATCTGTCCTTGCAATGCCCTTGGTCCTATCTAATGTCACCAGATACCCTGCCATCTAGTGACAGAAGAGAGAAGTGCAGCAATTCCAGAATTAGGGTGGAATCAATTGATCCCTATACAATTGGCCAAGGCAAACTGTACCTGGCAGGTAAATTTACTAGCAACCCTGCCTAAACATCAGGGTGCTACAGTACTTAAAGAGAAGATCCAGCCCCTCCCACAAAAAAATTAAAAGTCAGCAGCTACAAATACTGTAGCTGCTGACTTTTAATATAAGGACACTTACCTGTCCTGGAATCCAGTGATGTTTCCATCAGCTCTTGGCTGCTGCTGCCGCCATTGCCTGTAGGGAAAACCGTCAGTGAAGTATTGTGGCTTCACACCCAGTTACCTACTGCGCATGCGCTGCACTTTGTGAATGGCGGCAGAGGAAGAAGGAGGGAGGGCGAACTTCCGGGGGACCTCGCCGTATCTCGCTATGACCAGGTCTCCCGGAAGTGGGGACAGGTATCTGTCAAAACCAGGTACCCCCTCCGCCGTCAAGGTGCCAAATGTGGCAACAGGGGAGGGGGGGGGGGATAAGCAGATAAGCAGAGCTTCCCCTTTTGGGTGGAGCTCCGCTTTAATGTAAGTTCTAACATTTTTTTAAATAAACTGCCCACTAGATGGCACTTTTCCTTCTCTATACAGACACACAGGAATGGTGGGGGAAATTGCATGTGATTATTTGCAGTGCGTTTTGCGAATTTTTTTTTTGTATTTACGCAAATTGCACCGCAACATATCGGTACTCGTATTTGGCGATACAAAACGGTATCGGTGCAACCCTAATATGGAGGTATGGAGGTAATATGGAGGTATGGAGGTAATATTGAGGTATGGTATTTCTTTACCAGCTCAGTTCTATGCTCAGGGTGGAGACCTCCCCCCCCATCACCGAATAAAAGAGGGGAGCTCTCCAGATTCTGCTCACCTACTGACCAGAAGCCATGGAGACCCTGCTCCAGTGGCGGTGCGTCCATAAGGGTGCACGGCAGGGGTGTTGCTAGGTCTACAAAAGATCTGGGGCTAGAGCAGTAATATACGTGTCTTTGTATATATATCCCCAGAGAGCCCCCCACTTACATCAGGGTCCCCAGAGAGCCCCCTTACATCAGGGTCCCCAGAGAGTCCCCCCTTACATCAGGGTCCCCAGAGATCCTCCTCCTTACATCAGAGTCCTCAGAGAGCCTCCCCCTTTCATCAGGGTACCCAGAGGGCCCCCCACTTACATCAGAGTTCCCAGAGAGCCCCCCTTACATTAGGGTCCCCAGAGAGCCTCCCCCTTAAATCTGGGTCCTTAGAGTGCATCTGCCTTAAAATCAGGGACCCCAGAGAGCTTCTCCCTTGCATCAGGGTCCCCAGAGAGCCCCCCACTTACATAAGGGTCCCCAAAGAGCCTCCCCTCCCCTTTGGGGACCCCTGCAGAGACTCTGGGCTATTGGCCCCAGATTCGGGGCTATAGCCCCAAAAGCCACCCCCTAGCGACGCCCCTGGTGCACGGGCGCCGCCCCATCTCTCCAGCCACCCCTCTAGCACCAATAGATAGATTCATGAATTGCATGAATCTATCTATGGCCGCCGCTGCCGCCCCCTATCCAGGCGCCCGCGCCCACCTGAATTACAGCTGCACGGAAAGGGGGGGGGGGATTTTGAAGCACCTGATTAGAGCCATAGGCTCTGATAGGCATCAAAAAAGGTGACCTGCGAGCGGCATGCTGGGCGCTCGCAGGTCATTCGGCTGTGTTAGAAAAGCGAATGAATATTCACTTTCCTAACACTAAACCGCCTCTCCGCCAATCAGGTGCTCGGATCAGTTACCCGTCACCTGATTGGCTGAAATGACAGGCACTGTGATTGGACGCCTATCAGATGTCCAATCATAGCAGAGGACGGGAAGAGAGGACGGGAGAAGACATCGAGGAGCTGTCCCACCGCCACCGAGTCGGGGTAAGTACAGACGGCGGGTGGGGGGCACACTGGCAACATTTGACACGGCACAGTGGCTGCATTTTATATGGCACAGTAGCTGCATTTGATGGGCACAGTGGCTGCATTCGATGGGGCACAGTGGCTGCGTTGGATGGCACAGTGGCAGCAATTGATGGGCACAGTGGATGTGATTGATGGCACAGTGAGGCTGCAATTGATGTTTTTTTTTCAGAATTTTTCAGTTTGTTTGGAGTTCTATAAATACATGGATTAGGTTGGTGGAGAGCGAGTACTTACACATGTACCAGACTCATTGGCTTTTACATCTTTTTATTACTGCAAAAAAACAAAAAACAAAACAAAGATTAATAGACAATAATATAACAAAGTATTGTTAAGTTAGCTGAGGTTCTGGGCTTTCAGGTTCCTCTGAGGAGCCCAGCACCATGGTAAGCAGCAAGGACAGCTTCACACAGAGGAGATGAAGGAACCTCCATTCCCTGATCTCCTCTGTGACAAATTAAAGAGGAACTGCGGTCTGCTCACATAATTTGTAATAAAAACATATTTGCCATTCTGAAGCTTCCCTCCAACCACTTTGCATATTATTTTATATATACAGTGGAGCCTTGGATTACGAGCATAATCCGTTCCAGGAGAATGCTTGTAATCCAAAGCACTCCCAAATCAAAGCGAGTTTTCCCATAGAAGTCAATGGAAACGAAGATAATTTGTTCGGCGTTGACTTCTGTTGCATGCAATACCGCATGTGGCCAGAGGTGGGGGGGGCGCTGGAGAGCCTCAGAAATACTCAGGAACAGCTCGGCTGAACTCTGAAAGCCTCGGAAAGGCTCGGAAACACTCTGGAACGGAGTATTTCCAAGTGTTTCTGTGTATTTCCGAGTGTTTCCAAGTATTTCCAAACCGCTCCAAGTGTCACGGGCGCCCTCGCACCTCTGGCCAAATGAGGTATTGCACACCCCATTAGCTTGAATTCTACTCGTTTTGCGAGACAACACTTGCAAACCGAGTCAGAATTTGAAAAAAAAAGTTGCTCGTCTTTCAAAACGCTTTGCTTTAACGCTTTTACTTTAAAACGCTTTACTCGTAAACCAAGGTTCCACTGTACTGTGATTCTGTATTTGCCAAATATGCTGCAGAAATCTCCATCCACTGAGTCTGGCTGCAACCATTTTAAGTGTGGGCAGCTGAAGCTGCTGCCTGTTCACTTCCTGGATTTACACAGACACACAGCGGCACACCTCCAGCTCAGCAGCTCTCATTGGCCCTCTTATGACTCATCCCCCCACCCTTCCTGGCAAACGCTCACCAGAGTGAGAGAGAGAGCTGTGCATGATGTCATAAGCCTAGGCCAGTAATGGTGAACCTTGGCACCCCTGATGCTTTGGAACTACATTTCCCATGATGCTCACCTACACTGCACAGTGCATGAGCATCATGGGAAATATAGTTCCAAAACATCTGGGGTGCCAAGGTTCTCCATCACTGGCCTAGGCTAATGACCAGGCAAGAAACAGGAAGTGGGCTGTATAAGGTATTTATTGGCGAAAAAAAAAAATGTTTTACTATCCAATGTTAAAGCAAACAGAGCAGAAGATTTAATAGATGGAAAGATGAAAAAATGACTGAAGTTCCGCTTTAAGCTGCTTCTCTGGCTGTCACAGCCAGGGAAGCAGCTAACCAAACACAACCTGTGCTTGGTTGGCCATTTTAGAGGGCAGGGAGAGACTGGGGGCCCCCTGATGTCTCCATAGAGATGACCTGCCACCTGCTCAAAGCTATCACAAGGGGAGGCGTGTTAGTCTCCTTGTGATAGCAATAAAGTTAAATGAAAAAAAAAAGTGTAAAAAAAAAATGTAAAAGTGGAGTTCTACTATAATGGAAACCTGCAATAAAGCAATAAATGATCCGGTTGGACCTACCTGTGAGAGGTACGGCAATTGTAAGGCCAAAGACAAGGCTTAATTTAAGGATATTTAGGTATTCTACAAGCTGGTACGCCACGGCTTTTGGAATATCTGAAAGTAAAATTTAAAAACAGATGTGATCCTCGAATACAGAGCATCCAATATAAGGTAGGAATGTCTACAGGGAGGAATAACTCCTTTACATCGGTGGGAGCCGGCACTTTAACCACTTAAGGACCGCGCCTATTTTTCAGACTCGGTGTTTACAAGTTAAAATCATTTTTTTTTCCTAGAAAATTACTTAGAACCCCCAAACATTATATTATTATTTTTTCCTAACACCCTAGAGAAATAAAATGGTGGTCGTTGCAATACTTTATGTCACACTGTATTTGCGCAGCGGTCTTAGGCTCCATTCACACTAGCGCGTTTTTTGATGCATTTTGCAGAAATGCATGGGAATTTTTAACATGGGTTCCTATGGAACATGTTCACATCACTGCCTTTTTGTACCTCTGCATTTTTGGAAAGGGTCAGGGACTTTTTTTCATGTAAAATGCAGCGTTTTGCATGTAATAGAATTCAATGGACCAGCATCAAAAACGCAAGTACAGCGTTTTTGCAGCGTTTTGCGTTTTTGGCAGGGGGTTTTTTTGTTAACTGTATACAGTCTAAAAAAAACTGTAAAAAAAAAACAAAAAAACGCAAAACGCGGCAAAAACGCTGTAAAAACGCTACAAAAACGCTGCTCAAAAACATGGCAAGCATGACAAAAAAACTCCAAAAACGCTCAAAAGCAACATGCATAGATGTGAATCGAGCCTTACAAGCCCACTTTTTTTGGAAAAAATACACTTTTTTTAATTAAAAAAATACGACAACAGTAAAGTTAGCCCAATTTTTATATTGTGAAAGATGATGTTACGCCGAGTAAATTGATACCCAACATGTCACACTTCAAAATTGCGCCCGCTCGTGGAATGGCGACAAAATTTACCCTTAAAAATCTCCATAGGCCACGTTTAAAAAAATTCTACAGGTTAGTAGTTTTGAGTTACAGAGGAGGTCCAGGGCTAGAATTATTGCTCTCGATCTAACGATCGCGGTGATACCTCACATGTGTGGTTTGAACTCTGTTTTCATATGCGGGCGCGACTTACATATGCGTTTGCTTCTGCGCACGAGCTCGGCAAGACGTGGCACTTTACTTTTTTTTTTTTTCTTATTTATTTAACTTTTTATTTTTACACTGTCCTTTTAAAAAAAAAATGTTTGGGTCACTTTTATTCCTAATACAAGGCATGTAAACATCCCTTGTAATAGAAAAAAAGCATGACAGGGCCTCTTAAATGTAAGATCCAAGGTCAAAAAGACCTCAGATCTCATATTTACACTAAAATGCAATATATAAAAAAAAAGCCATTAAAAAAAAAACACAATATCCCCGTCACTATGACGTCGCTTCCACCATCCAATGCTATGGAGCCGAGTGGGGGGGCCATCTTTCCCTCACTTGGCTCCAGGCTGTGGATGCGACAGGACCCGATCGTCTCCGCCGCTACCGGCGGCTCCAGTAAGCGGCGGAGACGACCGAAATGCACGTCGGGAGGGGGGCCCCTCTCCCTTGCCCCCCCCGATAAAAGTGACCTTGCTGTGAACCCACCACTGAGACCACTTTTATCTTGTAGCGGACCGCCCGCTGAAGAAGAGGATACCGGGGTTATGGCAGCTATCTGCTGCCATAACAACGATATCCCTCTTCAAAGTGCCGACGTATAACGGCAGCGGGCGGTCGGCAAGTGGTTAACCACTTCAGCCCCGGACCATTCGGCTGGCCAAAGACCAGAGCACTTTTTGCGATTCGGCACTGTGTCCCTTTAACTGACAATTGCACGGTCGTGCGACGTGGCTCCCAAACAAAATCGACGTCCTTTTTTCCCCACAAATAGAGCTTTCTTTTGGTGGTATTTGATCACCTCTGCGGTTTTTATTTTTTGCGCTATAAACAAAAAAAGAGCGACAATTTTGAAAAAAAAAACGCATTATTTTTTCCTTTTTGCTATAATAAATATCCCCAAAAAATATATAAAAAAACATTTTTTTTCCTAAGTTTAGGCCGATATTTATTCTTCTACATATTTTTGGTAAAAAAAAAAAAATCGCAATAAGCATTTATTGATTGGTTTGCGCAAAAGTTATAGCATCTACAAAATAGGGGATAGTTTTATGGCATTTTATGGCATTTTTATTAATATTTTTTTTTTTTTTTTTACCAGTAACGGCGGCGATCAGCGATTTTTATCGTGACTGCTGATGTCATCGGGGGCCCCTATTAATGACTCCCAATCAACAACACCTTTAAGAGAGTGCTCCTAATCTCAGCTTGTTTTCTGTGTAGAAGACACCTGGGAGCTAGAAAATATTGCTGATTGATAGGGGATCAAATACTTATTTCACTCATTAAAATGCAAATCAACTTATAACTTTTTTGGAAATGCGTTTTTCTGGATATTTTTGTTGTTATTCTGTCTCCCACTGTTAAAATAAACCGACCATTAAAATGATAGACTGATCATTTCTTTGGTCAGTGGGCAAACGTACAAATACAGCAAGGGGATCAAATATTTTTTTCCCCTCACTATATATCGGGTGGATGGGCATTAAGGTCCACGCACCCTACCGCGCTTATAAGCTCTCATAAAGGGGTCAACCACTTAAGGACCGGAAGGATTTGCCCCCCTAATGACCGGGCCATTTTTTGTGATACGGCACTGCGTCGCTTTAACTGACAATTGCGCGGTCGTGCGACGTTGCACCCAAACAAAATCGATGTCCTTTTTTTCCCCACAAATAGAGCTTTCGTTTGGTGGTATTTGATCACCTTTTTTTTTTTTTTGCACTATAAACAAAAAAAAAATGACAATTTTGAAAAAAAAAAACAATATTTTTAAATTTTTGCTGTAATAATTATCCAAAAAAAAAATGTCTTCAAGAGTTTAGGCCGATATGTATTCTTTGACATATTTTTGGTAAAAAAAAAAAATCGCAATAAGCGTATATTGATTGGTTATCGCATCTACAAAATAGGGGATAGATTTATGGCATTTTTATTATTATTATACTACTAAAGAACAGTACTACGTGTATTGATTGACTGTGCACATTCGTGTACTGATCTGCTGCCATCTAGAGGCAGATCCTGAATGGTTCTTCAGGCAGGTGTTTAGGCTGAGTCGAAAAGTGGGTTCTATTCAGCGTCATCGCGGGAGGGATGGGAGCATTAATTCCCCGTATAAGACCAGCAGAGAGAGATAGCATGTCCATAGCGCACGATATAGGGCTTATTCAATAAAACAGTGCAAGGAACAAACGATTCCAAATGCAAAGGAAAGTACTTATAAGTGCTATATATACTTTAAATATATCTGTTTATTTGTATATATGTACCTATAATTTGAATATATTTATATATACACAAACCTATAGCAACTTTTCAGAATTTATTCTATCATCGAAAGCACGGTGTACTAAAAAACATTTACATTTTTATTTTTAAATAAAATACTTATTTTTCTTTTTGTTCTTTTTTGCCTCTCAGTGTTGCTGAACTCTTCCAGACTCTTCTAACTACTTAAAAAAACAAAGCCATATGATTTTATTTTTTTTTTTGGTGTATTTCCTTTTTTATTTTTTATTTACAGTATTTTCTATTTATTTATTTATTGCAATGAGGGTGCATTTATAAATTTTATAGAGAAGATGGAATATGCCTTCAAGCTACATCAGTTGCACCTTCCTCTAATGATCTGCTGCCATCTCATGAACGGCTCAAACTAATTTTGCCTATGAATTGTGAAATTTAAAGATATAGTCCACCTTTTTAAAAAATAAATAAATAAATAAATGTTCCAACAATAAAAAAAAAAAAAATATGTGCATAACTAAACGCAAAATTTTCCAAATGCAAAGGAAAGTACTTATACATGCTATGTATTTTAAATATATATATACTTTAAATAAATAATTATATATATATATATATATATATATACATATATATATATATATATATATATATATATATATATATATATATATATACACACTTTAAATATGTAAATATATCCATTTATTTGTATATACGTACTTATAATTAGAATATATTTATATATACACAAACCCATAGCAACTTTTCAGAATTTATTCTATCATGGAAAGCATGGTGTATTAAAAACAATTTAATTTTTTTTTCTTAAATAAAATACTAATTTTTCTTTTTGTTCTTTTTTGCCTTTCAGTGTTGCTGAACTCTTCCAGCCTCTTCTAGCTACTAAAAAAAACAAAGCCATATGATTTTTTTTTTTTTTTTTGGTGCATTTCCTTCTTTTATTTTTTTATGTTTTTATTTATTTATTTATTTATTTATTTTTGCAATAAGGGTGCAAGGAAGCTACATCAGTTGCATCTTCCTCTATTGATTTGCTGCCATCTTATGAATGGTCCAAACTAATTTTGCCTCTGAATTGTGAACTTTAAAAAGAGATAGACCACCTTTTTAAAAAAAAATAAATAAATGTTCCAACAATAATAATAAAAATAAAAAAAAATGTGCATGACTAAAGGCAAATTTTTTTTATTTTTTTTGGATAGAGTGGAGAGGGATTAGATCCCCTGTCGGGTTTTAATTGCTGTCAGTGCCCCTGTAAGGGAGATTCACCCTCTCTATTTTCACCAAATGTGAAAGAAAATCCCAAATCTTGGGTTGTCTAGAGAACAGGAATAAAGGGGAAATGTTCCAATGGAGACACTAGGACAACGTTACTTTGGAGGGATTTCCTGTTTGGCTATGGGACAGGAAGTGAAGGAAAATCTCCCCAATGGGACACAGATAGCAAAAAAATCCTGACAGGGGTTATTATTAGCAGGTTATTGAACAATTATGAGCTGGAAGTTTCTTGTTTCAGCAATTAGCTTTTTTTTTTTCATGGAGAAATACAGTACATGCCTTTTATCATCATGGAACAGGAAGAGAACACAAACAAGTGCATATAACACAAGGATGGTACTTCCTCTGCCTTACTATAGATAACACACTATTATACTACAGTGCCACCTGCTGAATAGATAGGTATAATGCATATACACAGTCTCTAGATTTAGCAAAATTCATACGGGTGAAATGCATTGGGATTCTGCCTCCTTTGCATCGCATCCCCGGGTTGGTATGTAGGGTCCTGGAATGTGATGCCGTTTCATGTTACCCCCTAAGTGTGGGTTTAATGTGACACATGCCCCCAAAAGAAACATTTTGATGGACTTCGATGAAAGACCAAATTGGTAATTTTACAGATAAAGAAACTAAATGTTGGTAAAAATCACTTTTTTTTTTCATCCCAGTCTATGAATGCAGCACTTACCATGGGAGTAGCTGGCGTAGAGCGGCTCTGCAAGAGAAAAGTGGTGGACCATGCAGCGTATCTCCAGCCGCTGCAGTTGGAATCCTGCTGGGAGGACGAGAGGGAGGTCAGCCTGAGCAACGCCTTGCTGGGACTTCCATATCCGTAGGGGCCCCATTTCTGGAAGGGAGAGATCGGTGCTGTTCCAGCTCATGGTGATGTCACTGGGGTAGAATCCAGAAGTCCTGCAGGTCAGGGTCGTCCCTTCCTCGCTATTTGTTGTCACCTTTAGGTAAATTTCTGGCTGCGATGGACGAGCTGTTAAAAAATAATAGCAATAGTTTAGGTGTTCCCAAAGGTGTTCTGGAACCTCTTGTGCAATGTCAGCGAGAGTCCTGCAGCTGAACTCTAATTTTGGTGTGTAGCCCTTTAAAGCCCAACTAAACTTTCAGTTTAAAGGGTTAGACCATGTAACATGAAGCATGGTCAGATACAGCATCCCCCCTACATTTAGTGCCCTCCTCCCCCACTTTTATGTATTACAGTGGAACCTTGGATTACGAGCATAGGAAAACACGAAAACCCCGTAACGGGGCTTTAATGCAGCCAATAATATTGAGGTGAATGAGTATTCAAAAATAGCTTTATTGGTACAAAAATTATATAAAACGGGTAAGTTCTGACATTACAAGTCAAGACATGAACTGGAGTACAACATAGGATAAAAAACAGACAATGCCCATGATCGGGAACAGTGTACAATACAATATATCCAAGACAACAAGATCAAAGATACTAAAATCTTGACGCGTTTCGACCCTAACTGGGTCTTCTTCAGAGGATGGTTAACAGCAGTCAAAAAGTTCTCGATGGCTCTGAATGGACATGATAAAAGAGTATAGCCCCTCCTGTGTCCTTGGCCTCCCCAGTGATAGGCCGGTTCCCCGGAGAGCGGGTGTCAGGCCGACATGCCTTACAAGGGATCACACATGAACTACCCCCCCCCCGGAGGGGGGACCGGAGGGTGAATGGCACGCTCCGCACCCACAGTGGAACAACAATAATGCTATTAATAAGGGCACGGATGGCTTAAATCAAAATGCCCAGGGTTCGGTCAATCAAAAGGATTACTGCATAGGGCCCTTCCACGGAATCAGGAGGGTATTATAAGCATAATCCGTTCCAGGAGAATGCTTGTAACCCTGTGGTTGCGGGGCGCTAGTGCGGCAATCAAGGGGTTAAAGCAGATGGTGAGGAGACAATACTACGCCTCCCCAACGCCTATCAAATGCTCTCCTGCAAACCTGAAAAACAATCCAAAATGTAGAGCGCTCTGCAGAGAGACCGCTGCTTCCCCACATAGAGCAAGGGTCCCTCTCTGCAGCATGCTGGCAGTGGGCAGGCTTCTCAACTTGGGCTATGGCTGCTTACTATAGAAACCAATGTCATATTTTAAACTACAGTAATAGTTCCTTTGGATAATAATAATTTTTACCTGCGGCTAGCATAAGTACCTAAATCCATTTTGATATTGGCCTCCCACCATCCCTCTATATAACCTCAATGACTGGCGCTGAGCTAAGAGGACCTGTCATGCTGTGCAGTAATGCAGTCCGCACTGTTCTACTATCAAGCAGAAGTGTGTTTTTATTATGGATTTATTTTATATACTCGTAAAACAATGTAGAATAGGCAATGCAAATAAATAAAAAAAATTAAAATCATAGTAACATTAAAAAATATAACAATATTTAGAATAAAAAAAAAAAAAAAACAATAATAATTCTGGTATTATTACAGTTCTGCCTCGTTGGCTGAGAAAATGTAACGCTCGCTATTAATTTAATCTTCCCGACCGTAATTGTTGTTGGTTGAAATAAAACGATCAGCTCTCTGTGTTATCTAAACCAATAAAAGTTCTGGAGTCATTTCCGGCCGTAAAAAGGAGTCAGTCCTGTCTCTACTTACTACTTATTGTTTATTTTATTAATGCCTTGGAGATTGCTAATATTTGGGGGGGAGGGGGGGTGAAAGTGCCACACAGGGCATTATAGGCTCAATTCTCAAATCTAACACACCAAGATGAAGATCTTTATTCCAGCCACATGACTAAAAATCTCAGATCCCATTGGACTCGGCTGAAAAATAACCGTCACTTTTTGGGAAAAGAGAATCATATTCTAGAGCAGTGTTAGCTTTGTGAATAGAGGCTTATGAAGAACTTATATCCGGATATGGCTATGGATTTAACCGCTTCAATACCGGGCACTTTTACTCCCTTCCTGCCCAGTACCCAATTTTCAGCTTTCAGCGCTGTCGCCCTTTGAATGACAATTGCGCGGTCATGCAACACTGTACCCATATGACTGCAACATTGCACACAAATAGAGCTTTCTTTAGATGGTATTTAATCACCGCTGAGGGTTTTTTATTTTTTTGCTAAATAAATTAAAAAAAGACTGAAAATTGTGAAAAATGCGTTTTTTCTTCATTTCTGCTATAAAATTTTGCAAATAAATAATTATTCTTTATAAATGTATTCTGCTACATTTCTTTGGTGAAAATAACCCAAATCAGTGTATATTATTCAGTCCGTCCACAAACTATGATATAAAACTATGATATAACTATGATATATATATATATATATTGAGGTCCTAAAATGCCAGGACAAGACAAATACCCCCCCCCCAATGACCTCCTCTTTTTGGAAAATAGACAGTCCAAGTTATTTAGTAGGAGGCATGGCATGTTTTTTGAGTTTTTTGTAATTTTTTTGTCATATTTTTTTGGGAAAATTAAGATATTAAAAAAAAAAAAGTCACAATTAATTTTCACATGCTGCAACTAGTGCAGTACAGCATCATTTTATACTGTAACTGGGGTGGTGGTATTCAGGGACACTGACTGGTGACAGTACAAAAAAAAATAATAATACTAATAATATTTTTTTTTTCTTTTTATTACATTTTTTTTTTTTAATTTCCTTTTAATACTCTGTGACCTGAGCAATATAATGTTACCATAGTAACACTAATATTCTTGGGAAGTGATCAGTATTTTTTTTCTCATTATGATTGCTTATAGCAGTGAATTTCATTAGTATAAGCAAGCATTTTACTGAATAAAATTCAATTAGTTTAGTTTGTTTTGTTGAGATTAGCTGTGATTGGCCACAGCTATTTACGTTGTACAGATGGGCTGTGATTGGCCCTATTTGTACCATGTGATCACTGTGACCAATCACAGCTCGCAACACAATGGATGGCAAGAAAGGAAGCCATCCATTGTTTTCCAATTGTCATGTGATCTGCTGTGATTGGTCACAGTAATCACATGATACTGGCAGCGGGACGGTTTACTGATTAGTCATTGCCTATGTCCCTCACATGCTGTCCACCCGGATCTATGAAAGTCCCGCCCGGTTGTAATTTTGCTATAGGCCGAGCGGGAACTGATTAAGGTAGAACTCTGGGATTTTCCCGTAGGGAAAGATTAACAATTTAAGCACCAGCTGCCGTCGTTACACGTCACTACTTTGATGTTAAATACCGTTGTTATGGCAGCAGCTAGCTACCCGGTATTTTTAAAAACGGCGGACTGTCCTCTTTCGGATAAAAGTGGTCTCAGTGGCGGATTCGCCGTGATATCACTTTTATCGGTGGTGGGAGAGGGCCCCCCCCTCCATCCGCTTACCGGAGCCGTCGGTAGCGGGGGAGCCGATCGGTTCCTCTCCCCTCGCTGCCTGGATACCGAGTGAGGGAAAGATGGCCCCCCACTCGACTCCATAGCATTGGAGGGCGGAAGCGACGTCAAACGTCCCTTCCGCCCAATGCTCTTAAAGGGGAAAGTTTTTTTTTCAAATGATCTCCTATTTAATAGGTCCTGCCATGCTTTTTTTTCTCTATTTCAACGGATTTTTACATTCCTTGTAATAGGAATAAAAGTGACCCCTTTTTTTTTTTTTTTTTTAAAGGACGGTGTCAAAATAAAAAATAAAATGTAAAATAAATAATAATAAAAAAAAAAAATTAATGCACACCGTCCCGCCGATCTCGTACACATACATAAGTCGTGCCCACATATGAAAATGGTGTACAGACCACACATGTGAGGTATCACCACGATCATTAGAGCAAGAGCAATAATTCTTGCCCTAGACCTCCTGTAGGGAAATTTTGAAGCGTGACATGTTGGGTATCAATTTACTTGGCGTAACATTATCTTTTACTATATTAAAAAAATGGGCTAACTTTACTGTTGTCTTATTTTTTAAGTAAAAAAAGTGTATTTTTTTCCCAAAAAGGTGCGCTTATAAGACCTCTGCGCAAATACGGTGTGACATAAAGTATTGCAATGACCGCCATTTTATTCTCTAGGGTGTCTGAAAAAATATATATAATGTTTGGGGGTTCTACATAATTTTCTAGCAAAAAAAAAATGATCTTAACTTGTAAACACCGAAAAATCTGAAAAATAGGCCTGGTCCTTCAAGAAGGAGTCCACCCAAAAAAAAAAATATTAAAAGCCAGCAGCTACAAATACTGCAGCTGCTGACTTTTAATACATGGCCACTTACCTGTCCCAGGGTCCAGCGATGTCGGCAGCCGACGCCGATGAATCGCTCGACTCTCGGCAGCTGCCGCCGCCATCCTGGGTGAGGGAATCAGGAAGTGAAGCATTGCGGCTTCACTTCCCGGTTCCCTACTGCGCATGCGCGAGTCGCGCTGCGCGTCGTAGCTGGTCCCCGCTATCTCCTGGGACCTGTGTGTTTCCCAGGAGACAGCGCGGTGGGGACAGGAAGAGGCATAGACTCCCGTGGGAGTCTATGCCGGAAGTGGGTGCAAATACCTGTCTTAGACAGGTATCTGCACCCCCCTCCCCCCTGAAAGGTGCCAAATGTGACACCGGAGGGGGGAGGGTTCCGAAAAGCGGAAGTTCCATTTTTGTGTGGAACTCCGCTTTAAGTGGTTAAAGTATCTATCAAGTTTTTATAGCTGTCTTTGACCCTGTGGTCCCTCCCTTTCCGTGCCCTATCGCCCGCAATGGAAACCGAGAGAAAATCTCAGATGGGAAGCACAGAAATACAGAAAGGAGCACCACACCAAAAAGAGTCCAAGATCATTTTAATTGTTGGTAAAAATAAGTAATAAAAAGAAACAACCAACGTGTTTCGGGGCAGCAGCCCCCTTTCTTTATCAGAGCTCAACACAGGATAAAACTGGGATGGACTAAGAGAAAACAGCGACTTCACAAATCTAAGTCATAACCAACATTCAACTCTCCACATGAATTAACAACTTGACAGCAGTAGCTGAGCGGCAATGTGTTGAGTCATAATGAAGGGGGAGTGGTGTCTCCCCTGAAATGCGCTGCCTGTTTTTATATGACTTTTTTTTATCAAAAATTAAATCGATCTTGGACTCTTTCTAATAAGTGAATCTGGCTGAAAATCTGTCTTTCATTGTCCCCTTAGTCTATGAGACATCCTGCTCACTTCCTGTCCAAGTGACCTCACAGGAAGTAAGGGACAATCTCACAGACAGTGCTAAAATTAAACACTGAATTAAAGGATATGTTTTGTAGAATTTGGCTTAACCTGCAAATCTTCTGGTTGATATATTCTTTGTTCAAAGTGATTAAAGACCAGCAGATTTTCTAAGCCTTCCCCCACTCTATCCACAACTAACAAAACACACTTTTGGCTGGGGATCCTCTTCAAATGTGAAACCATATTGTCTTGAAGACTTTCTTACTGTACACGATGAGGCGAGTGCCATTCCCCTGCTCCTCCTCCTTCTCCCACATCAGGACTTTGCAGTAGTAGATCCCCGCGTCTTCCCTGCTGACATTACCGATGATCAGTGATCCATCTCCCTCGCTCAGGAAGGTCCGTGGGTAGGTGAGCGAGAATCGGCCTCTCAGAGGGACGTCATAATGGGAACTCATGGTTTCCTCGGGGGCGGTCCTATACCATGACACAGCCCCTTTCACATGATGCTCAGATGCTGAGAACAGACAGCTTAGCTTAGCCTGGTCCCCCTGGGCTACGATCAACGACGAGGGAGACTGAGTCACATCTAGATCGGTCAGTGCTGGAGAGATAAGAAGATATATGGGAGTCATAATACACATAAAAGTGATATTCTCTGCAAGCAATAAATGCTCAGAGCAAATTATAGCTAGATTAACTAACAATACCAAAATGTTGTAAAAAGAAAAAGAAAGAAAAGAAATAATAATATTACTACTTATTACAATATTAATAAAAAAACACTGCTACTGCTACTACTACTACTAATTATAATAATAATAATAATAATAATAAATAATAAACTACTCCTGCTACTACTACTACTAATTATAATAATAATGATAAACTACTACTGCTACTACTATTACTACTGATAATAATAATAATAATAATATTACAAATAACAACTACTAACAATAATAATTAGAATAATGATAATAAAAATGATAATAAATAATAAACTGCTACTACTACTATTAATAGTAATACTGTTAATATTAATAAAATACTACTACTACTAATAATGATACAAATAATTATATACTACTACTACTACTACTACTACTACTACTACTAATAATAATAATAATAATAATAATAATAATTTCTAATAATAATAATAATAATAAAATAATAATAATAATAAAAATAAATAATAATAATGATAATAATTTTGTTATTATTATCAATGATTATAATAATAATAATAATAATAATAATAATAATAATCATAATAATAGTATTAATATAATAAATAATAATGATAATAATGTTAATAATAATAATAATAAAAATAATAATTTACCACTACTACTAATAAAGTACTAAAAAATAATAACATGCATTATGTATTTTTAATGCAATGTATGTGTTGTTTTTATGAAGATAAATGTCCATGTGAGGTATGTGATGTATTTTAAAGCGGAGTTCCACCCATTTAAAAGTCAGGAGCTACAAAAAGTGTAGCTGCTGACTTTTAATAAACAGACACTCACCTGTCCCAGGGTCCAGCGATGCGGCCGCCCGAAGCCTCGCTCCTCTCCCCCTCCTCTCCGCGGCGCTGGCATTGTAACTGTGGGCGCCGGGCTGTGACTTCAGAGCCGGGCAAGCACTCCAAATGCGTGAGCCGCTCTGCGCGTTGTCAATGGCCGGGCAATCTTCTGGGACCTGTGACATGTCCCAGAAGATTGCAGGGATGGAGGGGGGAGGAGAGGTGAACTTTCTTCCGGCGCTGGGAGCTGGGTGCCTGTCAAAACTGGGTACCCGCTCCCCCCCCCTCCAAAAAAAAATGACATGCCAAATGTGGCATATCAGGGGGTCACCAGTACTTAAAGCGGAAGTTCCATTTTTGGGTGGAACTCCGCTTTAAGGAAGCTGCATCTGCATTTCATTTCATTTTATGCTTTTTAATGTAAAATGATGATAAATGATTCTGATTCTAATTCTTCTTATTATTATTCTATGAATACATTGTTTAACAGACTTTTCTTTCCTAGGACACAAAGAACTGTATAAAACACTATAAAGTCAAAACAGCATTTTTAAGGAAATAGATAACAAATCCCATAGGCTTGAAATAAAAATTGTATCCTTAAGTTATTTTTGAATCGGTTGATGGATGGAGCATCTTTGGATGATGTGTGGAGGGCAGCTAAAGTGTATCTAAATTCTATTTTTTTTTTTTTTAGAAAGTAGTTAAGGGTTACATATATAACCCCAGTCAACTTTGTATTGCTGTCTGTCTCCCTGCTTGGGAGATTCACCCTCTCCGTTTGTCCTCTTGACCATTGTTACTGGGTCTGAATGTGAAAGGAAATCCAATATTTGAGTTGCCAAGGATTCAGGTAAGGCCAGGCCGAGGCAGAAGAGGCAGCCGCCTTGGGCGCTGTGCTATGGGGGGGCAGTAGTAGACTCTCCTGCCTTCGTATCTCCCAGCCATGTCTTGCATTGTGCAGAATGGAGCCGTCCGACTTACACTAGTAGATTTTCTTTTACAAAGGGTTTTATTAATATTCAATCCAACAGATAAGATCAACAATTAGATTACATTGCATGTTGACCAAAAACAAATCAAAAAGAGCAGCACAAAAAAAAAAAAAGGATTAAAGCAAGTTCCCGGCTCGGCACCTTGTATCAACAAAAATCCAAATGTCACCAGATGAGGCAGCTTGGGAATCCAGATTACACTGTATAATGCATTAAAATCAGGGGCGTAACTAGAAATAGCAGGGCCCCATAGCAAAATGTTGTATGGGGACCCCCTGCAAACAGCCCCCCCCCCCCCCCCCAGCTGCCCTAGTGTCAATGCAGCGTGACCTGTGCCCCATACAGCGTGACCTGTGCTCAATGCAGCGTGACCTGTGCCCCATACAGTGTGACCTGTGCCCCATACAGCGTGACCTGTGCCCAATACAGCCTGGTCTGCCTGTGCCCCATACAGCCCCACTTATGCAGAGGAAGAGGCAAGCCACCCGGATCAGCAGAGAGCGGGATTGCCCGCTGTAATAGCTTTCATTTGAATTTCCCATCTTCCCGGGGCTCATCGTCACATAGCCCCACCTCTTGGCCCGACGCCTTTGATGACGTCACATGTCCCGCATTGGATCGGCGTTCTGTCTATCAAAAGCACCGGGCCAAAAGGTGGAGCTATGTGATGTGAGCCCCGGGAACACTGGAAGTTCTAATGAAAGCTCTTACATCGGGCAATTCAGCTCTCTGCTGATACGGACAGCTCGCCTCTTCCTCTCCTCTCTCTTCCCCTGGCTGGGAGACTGTGCCGGAGGTGCTCTTATCCTCACTGGGCCCTACTCGGCTGCGGGCCCCATAGCGCCCGCATGGGTCGCTATGGTGGTAGTTACGCCCCTGATTAAAATGAATACATCCAAGCATACAGCTGAACGTAGCTAGACATAAGACCTTATTATCCGTAGGTTTACATACAATCGGGACGGAAAGTATTCAGACCCCCTTAATTTTTTCACTCTTTGTTATATTGCAGTCATTTGCTAAAATCATTTAAGTTCATTTTTTTTTCCTCATTAATGTACACACAGCACCCCATATTGACAGAAAAACACAGAATTGTTGACATTTTTGCAGATTTATTAAAAAAGAAAAACTGAAATATCACATGGTCCTAAGTATTCAGACCCTTTGCTCAGTATTTAGTAGAAGCCCCCTTTTGATCTAATACAGCCATGAGTCTTTTTGGGAAAAATGCAACAAGTTTTTCACACCTGGATTTGGGGATCCTCTGCCATTCCTCCTTGCAGATCCTCTCCAGTTCTGTCAGGTTGGATGGTAAACGTTGGTGGGCAGCCATTTTTAGGTCTCTCCAGAGATGCTCAATTGGGTTTAAGTCAGGGCTCTGGCTGGGCCATTCAAGAACAGTCACGGAGTTGTTGTCAAGCCACTCCTTCGTTATTTTAGCTGTGTGCTTAGGGTCATTGTCTTGTTTGAGGTCCTGAGCACTCTGGAGAAGTTTTTCATCCAGGATATCCTTGTACTTGGCCGCATTCATCTTTCCCTTGATTGCAACCAGTCGTCCTGTCCCTGCAGCTGAAAAACACCACCACAGCATTATTCTGCCACCACCATGCTTCACTGTTGGGACTATATTGGACAGTTGATGAGCAGTGTCTGGTTTTCTCCACACATACCGCTTAGAATTAAGGCCAAAAAGTTCTATCTTGGTCTCATCAGACCAGAGAATCTTATTTCTCACCATCTTGGAGTCCTTCAGGTGTTTTTTAGCAAACTCCATGCAAGCTTTCATGTGTCTTGCACTGAGGAGAGGCTTCCGTCGGGCCACTCTGCCATAAAGCTCCGACTGGTGGAGGGCTGCAGTGATGGTTGACTTTCTACAACTTTCTCCCATCTCCCGACTGCATCTCTGGAGCTCAGGGTCTGAATACTTAGGCCACTGTGCTCTGAGGAGCCTTAAGTGCAGCAGAAGTTTTTTTGTAACCTTGGCCAGATCTGTGCCTTGCCACAATTCTGTCTCTGAGCTCTTCAGGCAGTTCCTTTGACCTCATGATCTTCATTTGCTCTGACATGCACTGTGAGCTGTAAGGTCTTATATAGACAGGTGTGTGGCTTTCCTAATCAAGTCCAATCATTATAATCAAACACAGCTGGACTCAAATGAAGGTGTAGAACCATCTCAAGGATGATCAGAAGAAATGGACAGCACCTGAGTTAAATATATAAGTGTCACAGCAAAGGGTCTGACTACTTAGGACCATGTGATATGTCACTTTTTCTTTTTTAATAAATCTGCAAAAATGTCAACAATTCTGTTTTTTTTTCTGTCAATATGGGGTGCTGTGTGTACATTAACCACTAGGCGTCCGCGCTATAGCCGAAAGACGGCTACAGCGCGGACTCCAATTGCCGGGAGGGCGTCCCTGGACGTCCTCCCTTTTACTTCCGCGTTGCGCGCTCCCGCGGGCGCGCATCGCGGAAGTTTTGTGCTGGCCGTGTCCCTCGGACACAGCCAGTGACAGATCGCCGTAAACGGCCAATGACAGCGGCCGTTTACAGTGCGATCGCTCTGCCAATGGGAGATGATCTCATATGTAAACATATGAGATCATCTCTCATCGCCGGCTCTCCCTCCTCACACAGAGACAGCGTGTGAGCAGGGAGAGCGGAACCGCTGCGGCGGTGAGTAAACAGGGAAAAAAAAAACGAAAAAAAAAAAAGTGTCAGCACGGTTATCTGCTCCTACCCAGCCATCTGCCCCAGCCATCTGCCCCTGCCATCTGCCCCTGCCATCTGCCCCAGCCATCTGCCCCTGCCATCTGCCCCAGTGCCATCTGCCCCAGTGCCATCTGCCCCTGCCATCTGCCCCAGTGCCATCTGCCCCAGTGCCATCTGCCCCAGTGCCATCTGCCCCAGCCATCTGCCCCAGTGCCATCTGCCCCAGTGCCATCTGCCCCAGTGCCATCTGCCCCAGCCATCTGCCCCAGTGCCATCTGCCCCAGTGCCATCTGTCCCTGCTGTCATGTCCCTGCCATCTGTCCCCACTGCCATCTGTCCCCACTGCCATCTGTCCCCAGTGCCATGTATAAGTGCCATCTGTCATCTGTGCCACATAGTGCCATCTGTCATCAGTGTCACGTGTCATCAGTGCCACGTATCAGTGCCATCTGTCATCAGTGTCATGAGTGCCACGTATCAGTGCCATCAGTCATCAGTGCCACGTATTAGTGCCATCTGTCATCAGTGCCACGTATTAGTGCCACCTTTCATCAGTGCCACATATTAGTGCCATCTGTCATCAGTGCCATTTGTCATCATCGCCACGTGTCATCAGTGCCACATATTAGTGCCGTCTGTCATCAGTGTCACGTATTAGTGCCATCTGTCAGTGCCATGTATTAGTGCCATCTGTCATCAGTGCTATGTATTAGTGCCATCTGTCATAAGTGCCACGTATTAGTGCCATCTGTCATCAGTGCCATGTATTAGTGCCATCTGTCATCAGTGCCATGTATTAGTGCCATCTGTCATCAGTGCCACATCAGTGTCAGTGCCACGTATCAGTGCCATCTGTCATCAGTGCCACATCAGTGCCACGTATCAGTGCCATTTGTCATCAGTGCCACGTCAGTGTCACATGTCATTGTCCTGGTTCTCCAGGGCCTTCAAAAGTGTAATAGGTAGTCAACAAATTAGATGTGTAATTTTTGCTCCTAGAACACGTGATGGCGCTCCATGCATGTTGGGCCTCTCTATGTGGCCAGGCTGTGAAAAAGTCCCACACATGTGGTATCGTAATACTCAGGAGGAGTAGCAGAATGTATTTTGGGGTGTCATTTGTGGTATATACATGCCATGTGAGAGAAATAACTATTACAATGACAATTTTGTGGGGGGAAAAAAAAAAAAAAAAAAAAATATTCATTTTGCAAAGAATTGTGGGAAAAAATGACAACATCAAAAACCTCACCATGCATCTTACTAAATACCTTGGAATGTCTACTTTCAAAAAAGGGGTCATTTGGGGGGTATTTGTACTTTCCTGACTTGTTCGGGTGGCAAGAAATGAGATAGGCCACCAGTACATCAGGTGTGATCAATTTTTTATGATTTGCACCACAACTTGTAGACTCTCTAACTTTCACAAAGACCAAATAATATCCACTAATTTGGGTTATTTTTACCAAAGATATGTAGCAGTATAAATTGTGGCCAAAATTTATGAAGAAAAATTACTAATTTGCAAAATTTTATCACAAAAACAAAGAAAAATGCGTTTTTTTTCAAAATTTTCGGTCTTTTTTCATTTATAGCGCAAAAAATAAAAAACCCAGAGGTGATCAAATACCACCAAAAGAAATCTCTATTTGTATGAAAAAAAGGACAAAAAATTCATTTGGGTACAGTATTACATGACTGAGTAATTGTCATTCAAAGTGTGAGAGCGCTGAAAGCTGAAAATTGGTCTGGTCACGAGGGGGGTTTAAGTGCCCAGTTGTCAAGTGGTTAATGAGGAAAAAAATGAACTTAAATGATTTTAGCAAATGGCTGCAATATAACAAAGAGTGAAAAATGTAAGGGGGTCTGAATACTTTCCGTCCCCACTGTGGGTGAAAAAGCAATACAAAAGTTGCCATAACCATCCCATATACAATGGTTATTGCCACAACCATATCACCATAGCAATCCCAACCAGGACAATGCCTGGTGGCCCGATCGGCATATGAAATAAATGCATAGAATAAAACTGAAGTGGGAAAGACATGAGGAGAAAAAGGGAAAGCCAGAAATGAGAGAGGGGATAAAAGGAGAAGAGTCCTGCGGGGTGTGTGTCAGAGGAGCACCATATGCAATCCATGGTTGCCAGACCCAAAGAAATTTTGCATGTTTGTCCACAATGATAGCGGTCTTCTCCTCATTCACCATAATATCATTCATATGGTTTTTAACCACTTCAAAGCTAAGTACAGGAGTTTTCCAAGTCCTTGCAATCGTTAATTTACAGTGTCTTATAAAAGTATTCATACCCCTTGAAACTTTCCACATTTTGTCATGTTACAACCAAAAAACGTAAAATGTATTTTATTGGGATTTTATTATTATTATATGTTGTCAGCGCTATTTCAGAAAAGTAACGAGTACTGCTGGGACCTTGAAGAAGAGAACATATTCTGAAAGCTTGTCCTGAAAGATTGTATGTTAGTGCAAATAAACAAAGTTACACAAACAAGTACTTCATTGTTTCTGAGAAAAGTAAATAAAAGTGAATGGAACTGAATTTACTTGCACTTTACTTGCCTGTAGACAAGGCAGTTTAAGACAAATGCCTCTTTTTCCTCTAGTCTGAGGAAAAAAGTTTAATCTCTGTAAAAAAAAAAAAAATCTTTACTGTAAAAGCAGTGAAAATTTAAAATAATCTTCCAGCGGAAAAAAAACAAAAATCGGGAAAAAAATGACATTAAAAAAAAAATGAAAAAAAAAAAAAAAAAAAAAAAAAAAAAAAATATATATATATATATATATATATATATATATATATATATATATATATATATATATACACACACACATACACAGTGGGGACGGAAAGTATTCAGACCCTCTTAAATTTTTCACTCTTTGTTATATTGCAGCCATTTGCTAAAATCATTTAAGTTAATTTTTTTCCCTCATTAATGTACACACAGCACCCCATATTGACAGAAAAACACAGAATTGTTGACATTTTTGCTGATTTATTAAAAAAGAAAAACTGAAATATCACACGGTCCTAAGTATTCAGACCCTTTGCTGTGACACTCATATATTTAACTCAGGTGCTGTCCATTTCTTCTGATCATCCTTGAGATGGTTTTACACCTTCATTTGAGTCCAGCTGTGTTTGATTATATTGATAGGACTTGATTAGGAAAGCCACACACCTGTCTATATAAGACCTTACAGCTCACAGTGCATGTCGGAGCAAATGAGAATTATGAGGTCAAAGGAACTACCTGAGGAGCTCAGAGACAGAATTGTGGCAAGGCACAGATCTGGCCAAGGTTACCAAAAAATTTCTGCTGCAGTTAAGGTTCCTAAGAGCACAGTGGCCTCCATAATCCTTAAATGGAAGACGTTTGGGACAACCAGAACCCTTCCTAGAGCTGGCCGTCCGGCCAAACTGAGCTATCGGGGGAGAAGAGCCTTGGTGAGAGAGGTAAAGAAGAACCCAAAGATCACTGTGGCTGAGCTCCAGAGATGCAGTCGGGAGATGGGAGAAAGTTGTAGAAAGTCAACCATCACTGCAGCCCTCCCCCAGTCGGGGCTTTATGGCAGAGTGACCCGACGGAAGCCTCTCCTCTGTGCAAGACACATGAAAGCCTGCATAGAGTTTGCTAAAAAACACCTGAAGGACTCCAAGATGGTGAGAAATAAGATTCTCTGGTCTGATGAGACCAAGATAGAACTTTTTGGCCTTAATTCTAAGCGGTATGTGTGGAGAAAACCAGGCACTGCTCATCACCTGTCCAATACAGTCCCAACAGTGAAGCATGGTGGTGGCAGCATCATGCTGTGGGGGTGTTTTTCAGCTGCAGGGACAGGACGACTGGTTGCAATCGAGGAAAAGATGAATGCAGCCAAGTACAGGGATATCCTGGACGAAAACCTTCTCCAGAGTGCTCAGGACCTCAGACTGGGCCGAAGGTTTACCTTCCAACAAGACAATGACCCTAAGCACACAGCTAAAATAACGAAGGAGTGGCTTCACAACAACTCTGTGACTGTTCTTGAATGGCCCAGCCAGAGCCCTGACTTAAACCCAATTGAGCATCTCTGGAGAGACCTAAAAATGGCTCCACCAACGTTTACCATCCAACCTGACAGAACTGGAGAGGATCTGCAAGGAGGAATGGCAGAGGATCCCCAAATCCAGGTGTGAAAAACTTGTTGCATCTTTCATAAAAAGACTCATGGCTGTATTAGATCAAAAGGGGGCTTCTACTAAATACTGAGCAAAGGGTCTGAATACTTAGGACCATGTGATATTTCAGTTTTTGTTTTTTTTAATAAATCTGCAAAAATATCAAAAATTCTGTGTTTTTCTGTCAATATGGGGTGCTGTGTGTACATTAATGAGGAAAAAAATGAACTTAAACGATTTTAGCAAATGGCTGCAATATAACAAAGAGCGAAAAATTTAAGGGGGTCTGAATACTTTCCGTACTCACATTATATATATATATATATACACACACATGAAATTGGGTTTAGATTTAATTCAACTAGGAAATTGGGTTTCACCTCTGTAAAAAAAAAAAAAAAAAAAATCTGTACTGTAAAAGCAGTGAAAACATAGAATAGTCTTCCAGAGGAAAAAAAAATATATAAAAAAGAGGTAAATAAAATATAAAAAAGAAACCATGAAATTTGGTTTATATTTAATTCAACTAATAGCCAATTGGGTTTCATCATTGTAAAGAATCAAAAAAAGGTTTCTTTACTGTGAAAGCAGTGAAAATATAAAATAGTCCTTCAGCGGAAAATAATATATATATATATATATATATATATATATATATATATATATATATATATATATATATATATACAGTATATACATAAATTTGGGTTTAGATTTAATTCAACTAGGAAATTGGGTTTAATCTCTGTAAAAAAAAAAGCTTCTTTATTGTAAAAGCAGTGAAAATAAAATATAAAAAAAAGAAAACAAGATATTTGGTTTAGATTGAAATAAAGTAATAGTAAATTGGGTCCCCAAAAAATTGGGAATTGGAGTATTAGACAATGCTTTTCCTTTCTCTGGATCACCTTGGGGCTCATTTATACCTAGTGTGTCAAGCTATGTTGATCAACGCAGGCGCAAGCAAGGACACAGTAAATACTATTGCTATCTATGTGCCATATTCACATACAAACATTGTGTTGACGTGTTCTGGGGAAAATGTAGACATGGGAGTGTATTTTTTTGCATTGCATTACAGCACACGTCAATAGAATTATATTTACGTAAAAAAAAAAAAAAGGAAGCAATGCGTTTTTAGAGTGCATTGCGGACACTGGCAGCGCGTGTTCACACCACATATATACCGTATGCACACAATAACGCTCACTGTGTGAACAAGCTCTTTTAAATTAGAGGATACATTGTAATTTTTTAATTCATTTTAATTTAGATTAAATTTTTCATTTTTTCATATTCAAACAAAATAACTATAACTATTGTACTTGTGGCATCACTGGAGATGTATGATAAATTCTAATTATTCTAACTTTCTTCTCTGTGTAAATAAATGTAATTGTTTATCTTTTTTTTTCCCTGTTATCGTTCGTTTTTATTCTTATATAGACAAAGGTTTAATCACTTATATTTGTATCGTTAATCATTTAAGTTAGGTATAAACATTTCCAAAACACTATCATCAAAAGGTTTAAAAATGCAGCAAATAATTTTCCAATGACCACCCACAACTGAAGAATCATTTTTCATTGGACCTCTCTCAGCCAGCCCAGTATAGCCCAGTGAAGCCCAGTATAGCCCAGTAAAGCCCAGTATAGCCCAGTAAAGCCCAGTATAGCCCAGTAAAGCCCAGTATAGCCCAGTGCGAGCCACTTACCCATAGACAACGCTTGTGTCCAGTGAAGAAGAAGAAGAAGTCGGTTTATCGGATTCATGTTGCTGTGACTGTTTCTGGAAGATAATGATCTAAAAAGGAACCGGCATAAATGGCCTGTGAATTCCCTGTGCTGGGGGGGTGGTGGTGGGGGGGGGGTTTGTTACAATAGGCGGTAGACGGGTCATGTGTTCTGGTATCTGTATACACACAGTCTATTGTGGTTTCCAAATTTTGCAGGCAATTTTTGCTGACATGGACATCTTAGTAGATGAAGACCCACTTTCAGGAGACCACAATATTTCACAGCTACAGAAAGCAGAGATGTGGTAGGACCCCCGTCATACCTCGGGACCTCTTATAGACTGGTGAGAAAGAAAATACGGTATAAAGAGACCCTGTCACCAACCTAAAAAAATACAGGTAAGAGCCCCCCCAAAATAATTGAGGATTTTAAATGTATGTCTACAGTGTTTTTCTTACCCATAAATAAGACATAATTCTATAATGGGGGAATTGGCGCTGTTCAACCATATATGCACTGGATAATGATCATAAATATATAAGTGTAAAGATGATATAAAATATAAGTGTAAAAAAGTTGTGGGAAAAAAGGTTATATATATGTATGTGTAATGCTCTTACGGCAATATATAACAATAAAGTGCAGTGTGCTATAACATATGTATTCTAATACATCAATAAAAATCTGTGAACAATCCAAACAATGATAAAAAAACAAGTGGTGAAAAATCCAATCTAAACCATTCCAGTAAAAGTGTCCAGCTTTGATGTGTAAACTCCTTAGTTCATAAACAAAGTGATGATGAGAAACAGTGTCCCCAAAAAAATTCTTTAAAAAACTGTGATGTGTCCCTTCAGTAAAATGACAATATTCTTGATGTGGCAAGTGCTCCCCGTCTTCCAATGCACCCCCACTCGTGCCCTCACTCACCAGAGTGCCCAACCCCTGCAGGGGGTAACAGGCATGTAGACACAATCCAGCAGTGATGATCCTTGGTGACAGTCCTCAGTCCTCCTTCCCTTCTCTGATGTCCCGATCACCTCTGATTAGTCCCCAGCATTAGGCATCCATATGTGGCAAAATTAAATGAGCCTCATAGTGTGAATCCGAAAATGTATATTTTATTGTTAAAAAACACTACTTTAAAAAGGAGCTGACAGCGCTCCACCGACCGGCACAAAGCCTCTGGCCAAATAGGCAGCGCGGTGTAGCGTGCGTTCCACCGCCTGCCTGCCCCAACCCGGAAGTCAACACAGCACAAAGAGCAACGTATGATGCGTATCACGTGGCCACGTCTTACGCGTTTCGTCATCAAGACGTCATCTGAGGCGCCCATAAATGACTTTTTTTATTTCTTTGCCATGTGCCTTTGAGCTTGCTGGGAAACCTGACAACTCCAGGAAGAGACAATTCTCTATCATAGCCTCACTATTGCATGGCATAACGGCATAACCCTCTCCTTCTCTGAGAGCGTCTAATTCCTGCCAGTGCTGGCCAGGGTTGCCAACCGCCAGTAAATTTACTGACAGGTTGTAAAAATCTGTGATTTTTTTTTTTTTACAACTGCCAGTAAATATCAGGGGCTGATCATTTCATGCTGTGGTGACTTTTTAAGTGTAAATCAAGCAAATGACATTGTTCTAGGTATTGTCAGTGTTTCCATATCATGTTTATACTGTTCAAATATTCAGTGTGTTAGTTTTCAACAGGAGTTCTGTAATTTCTCAGGTTGCCATTAAAAAATTGTGCCTGCCAGTAAATCTTCCATGTTTTGTCAGTAAAAAATGCTGCGGCAGGTTGGCAACCCTGGTGCTGGCCCAGCTCCTTTGTCCCTCCTCCCCTCCCTCTATAACCATTTATTTATACTATATTACCAAAAGTATCGGGACACCTGCCTTTACACGCACATGAACTTTAATGGCATCCCATTAGCTGTCCTTGCTTGGCCAATGATCTGCAGGTGGGGAATACTCACCCTGTAGCTGACTTACTCAAAGGGGCAAAGGATGCTTGTTATATCATTGACCAAATATTATAGGTCTTATTAGGTTAATGTCACATACACTATATTACAAAAAGTATTGGGACGCCTGTCTTTACACGCACCTGAACTTTAATGGCATCCCAGTCTCAGTCTGTAGGGTTCAATATTGAGTTGGCCCACCCTTTGCAGCTATAACAGCTTCATCTCTTCTGGGAAGGCTGTCCACAAGGTATAGGAGTGTGTCTATGGGAATATTTGACCATTCTTCCAGAAGGGCATTTGTGAGAAGGGCATTTGTGAAATGCATTTTAGTGTATTTAATATATTTTTTTTAAGGTTAATTATTAATGTATTATTACATATTATTAATTTATTTTACTTATTATTACATGAATAATAAATGAATAAATGTAAAATAAATACACCAATAAATAACAATCATAAATAAAAAATAAATAAATTCAATAAATGAATACTAAGTAACAATAAATAATTAACCCTTAATAAACTAAAATAATAATAAATAACTAAACACCCCAACAAAATAAATTATTATTATTAATAATGTATTTTTTGTTCGAGTTTGGGTGTTTGTTATTTTATTAGTATTAATAATGTATTTTATATTTTTTTAAGGTTAATTATTATTTGTGGACTGTACCGAGGACTACAGGTTTTAATTCACTTGTTTGTGAGTATAATTTAGAACGATTGTTTCTGAATAAATGTTGTGGGATAATGCACTAGGCTGGTGCGCCCTCTTTTGCTCGTTTTTTTTTTGTACTGGCCAGGATTCAAACCAAGAACCCCAGTGCTGCAAGTGCTAACCATTAAGCCACTTTGCTACCCAGTTATACTAATGAACTGTGGTGGTTCTGCCATAGAGGACAGGAATAAAACACGTTCTTACAAGCCGAGCTGTATCAGCACTGCCTTTGCGGTCGATGATTGTGATGCACCAGATTCTGAGGTTCGGCTTTTGAAAGGATAGGTTGAAGTGGGTGAATGTATATTGCAGTTCGCTGTAAAATGAGGGCACAAACTTGCTGACTCTGCAAGAATTTGGATGTTATGGTTGTATCTGTTCTACATTCGATCTATAATCCCTCTCTGTGCACCTCTCTGATTGTAGAAGGACCCATTCACACATACTGTTTTCCTTAGGCTTCACTCACACTTGAGCGTAGCTTCTTTGAGCGCTTTCGCAGGTTTGTATGCAGCGTTTTTGAGCTTTGTCGTTTTTTTTTTTATTAGCCAATAGAAAAAAATTGCATCATTTGTTGCTAGGTATTTCAGCTTTTCCATTAGCTTTTATTTCTTCTTTTAGTATTAATATGTATTTATTATAATGTTTTTTTTGTTAGGGTTAGGGGTTTGAGTTCAGTTTTAGGGTTAGGATTAGGAGTCGGGGTTATTTATTATTTTATGTATTAATATATGAATAATAATAAATGAATAAATAAACGTAAAATAAATACACAAGTAACTAAAAAAAATAAATTAAAAATAAATACATTTAATAAATTAATACTAAGTAACCATAAATAAATATTTAACCCTTACCCCTTAAAAAAAAATAATAATAAATAACTAAACACTCTAACCCTAAAACAAAATAAATGATTATTATTAATGTCATTTTTTTGTTCGAGTTATGGTGTTTGTTATTTTATTAGTAGTATTAATATTATAGTGTATCTAATATTTTTTAAGGTTAGAGGTTAATTATTAATGTATTATTACATATTATTCATTCATTTAACTTATTATTACATGAATAATGAATGAATAAATGTAAAATAAATAAGCAAGGTTAATAATTAATGTATTATTACATATTATTCATTTTTTTACTTATTATTACATGAATAATAAATGAATAAACGTAAAATAAATACACAGATAGATAAAAATCATAAAGAAAAAAGAAAAAAAAATCAATAAATGAATACTAAGCAACAATAAATAAATAATTAACCATTAATAAAATAAAATAATAAACTAAACACCCTAAAATAATTAATTATTATTATGATTATTATTAATAATAATGTATTTTATTGTTCGAGCTTGGTTGTTTGTTATTTTATTAGTAATAATAATGTATTTGATATTTTTTAAGATTAGAGGTTAATTATTATTTAACGTATTATTAATTTATTTTACTTATTGATGATGATTATTAGTCATTTGTGTATTTATTTTACATGTATTTATTGATATATTATTACTATTTTATTTTAAAAAAATTTTGATTTTAAAAGAAAATCCCACAAAACCGCTTGAATACGCACAAAATCGTGCGAGTGCGCTTTCATTCATTTCCTTATTACCAGGACAGGCTAGGCGGGTTCTGATTGGTTGGCGCTGTCACATCACCAATTAGTATGCCTACTATATGTACCTTTACGGGGTACATTTAGGAGATTAAGCAGCGGGCAATTTCAAATCCCCAGACCGGTGAATCGGCTATACGATGTGTCACAGCGGGTGATTGCCGGCCTCAGGTACAGCGCTAACAGGGGGGGCGGGGCAGTGTCGGTTCACCTTACAGATTTTTTGGCTGTGAAGGTGAACTTGCCCTTTTAACCACTTCAATACCGGGCACTTTCACCCCCTTCCTGCCCAGGCTAATTTTCAGCTTTTAGCGCTGTCACTCTTTGAATGACAATTACTCAGTCGTGCTACACTGTACCCATATGAAATTTTTATCATTTTGTTCACACAAGAACAGCTTTCTTTTGGTGGGGTTTAATCACTGTTGGGTTTTTTTAATAAACGAAAAAAGACTGAAAATTTGGGGGGAAAAAAAGTTTTTTTTTTTCATTTCTTTTATACAATTTTGCAAATAAATACTGTTTCTTCATACAGTAAATTTAGGCCAAACTGTATTCTGCTACATTTCTTTGTTTAAAATAACCCAAATCAGTGTATATTATTTATATCTTAGGACAGGACAAATACCCCCCAAATGCCCCTTTTTTTGGAAAGTAGACAGTCCAAGGTATTTAGTAAGAGGCAAGGCGAGTTTTTTTAAATTGTAATTTCTTTGTCTTTTTTTGGTAAATTTGGAAATAAGTTATTTATTTATTTATTTATTTTTTACATTATGGTCACTAGACATGTGCATGATAAAAAAAAAAAAAGTGTTTTGTTTTGATTCGTTAATCTGGTTATTTTGTTTTGTTAAATTGGGTGGATTCGTTAAATTCGTATTTTTTTCGAATTTACTGTTTTTTTTTCTTCCGATTCAAAAACATTTCAATTGATAAATTTCAAAAATCGGTCGAATCGAAAACTTTTTTTTTTTTTTTATTCCAATGTAGCAAAGTGAACAAACAAAAGAAAAATCTTCAACAAAATGACTCTCTAAATCCCCTTTAGCTTAACTAAAACAGCGTTATTTGATTTCAGTAATAGGTGTACAGTTAGAATTCGACTGAAGTTCGATGTAAAATTCGATTCGAAATTCGGATGAATTTTGTTTCGTTATTCGGAGCAGCCGGTAAAATTTGTTTATATTGTAATTCGGGTATTCGGATCTATCCGAATGTCGAAAATTCTCCTGAATATTAATTCAGAAAGGAACCGCACGTCTGTCACCGGTGTAGTACAGTGTCATGATATGACTGGCGTGGTGGTGATCAGGTACATTGACTAGTGACAGTACGAAAAAAAAATTATTATATTATTCTTCTTTTTTTTTCAAATGTTTTAACCACTTCCGGACCGCCGCACGCCGATGATGTACGTCCTGACTTTGAAGGGGGATATCGCTGATATGGCAGCAGCTAGCTGCCATAACCCCGGTATCCTCTTCTTCAGCCGGCGGTCCTATTTCCGATAAGAGTGGTCTCTGCGGCGGATTCGCCGCTAGATCACTTTTATCGGTGGCGGGAGAGGGACCCCCCCCCCCCTCCTGCTGTGCTCCGGTGCCCTCCGCCGCTTACTGGAGCCTTTGGCAGCGGCGGAGGCGATCGGATCTTCACCCTTGCTGGGCATGGAGACGAGTGAGGGGAAGATGGTCCCCACCCTTCTCCATAACAACGCAGGGCGGAAGCGACGTCAAAACTTCACTTCCGCCCATAGCTCTTAAAGGGCCATTTTTATTTATTTATTTTTTTAATGACATTTTTTTTTAATTTTTTATTGCATTTTAGTGTATATAGGAGATCTGAGGTCTTTTTGACCCCAGATCTCATATTTAAGAGGTCCTTTCATGCTTTTTTTTCTATTACAATGGATGTTTACATTCCTTGTAATAGGAATAAAAGTTATCAATTTTTTTTAAAGGGACAGTGTAAAAAAACAAAAAAATAAAAAGTAAAATAAATCAGAAAATAAATAAATGAATTTAAAGCGTCCCTGTTCCTCTGTGCTTGTGCGCAGAAGCGCCCCCATATGTAAATGGCGTTCAAAGCATGCATGTGTGGTATAAAAGTGACACTGTTTAAAAAAAAAAAACTGTGTAAAAATAAAAAATCAAAGGTAAAAGAATTAAGAAAAATAATTAATTTTTTTTAAATGCACCCCGCCGAGCTCGCGTGCAGAAGCGAACACATACGTGAGTAGCGCCCCCATTTGAAAAAGGTGTGCAAACCACACATGTGAGGTATCGCCGCGATCGGTAGGGCAAGAGCAATAATTCTCGCCCTAGACCTTTTCTTTAAACATCGCCTATGGAGATTTTTAAGGGTAAAAGTTTGTCGCCATTTCACGAGCGGGCGCAATTTTGGAAGCGTGATACGTTGGGTATCAATTTACTCGGCGTAACATTATCTTTCACAATATAAAAAAAAAAATGGGCTAACTTTACTGTTGTCTTATTTTTTGATTCAAGATATTGTATTTTTTTCCACAAAAAAAAGTGCGCTTGTAAGACTGCTGCGTAAATACGGTGTGACAGAAAGTATTGCAACGACCGCCATTTTATTCTCTAGGGTGTTAGGAAAAAAAAAGTATAATGTTTGGGGGTTCTAAGTCATTTTCTAGCGAAAAAAAATGTTTGTAACTTGTAAACAACAAATCTCAGAAAGAGGCTCGGCCCTTAAGTGGTTAATACACTATGACCAGACGCAATATAATGTAATCATAGTAACAATGTACTACTCTGGGGAAGTGACCAGGAATTTTTTTTTTTTTTTTTTTACACATTATGATTGCTTATAGCAATGAATTTCATTTACTGAATGAAAAACTGAAAATTGTTTCATACCTACCGTCATTTTTTTTTTTTTTTTTGGTGCCTATCCATGACAGCATACCTGTCACAAGCTCCGCCTTGGCTCCTCCCTCAGGAGGAGCCAAGGATTAGTGCACTCAACACATAATAGTACACAATGGGTGGTGTGAATGAAAGCCATCCATTGTTCACAACTGCATAGCTCCCAACTGTCCCTGATTTGGAGCAATGTCCCTCTGTCCCTCATTCCTCCTCATTTGTCCCTCATTTTGGTCTGATCTCTATAGTTGTATATAAAATGCTCTTTTTATCTTTCAAAAAGTGTTTCCCAGTGCTAAACCTTTCATCCAAAATCTAAATTGCTGCATTTGTAAATTTTAAAAGCCAATATGAAGGAATATTAGTGGTAAAAAAAAAAAAGTCCTTGTGGATTTAATTAACTTTTTTTTTTTAATTCTCCTTTAAGAGGGTGTGGCAGGGGGCGTGTCCTATGCCTACATACATTTGTTAGTAGGAGTCCCTCATTCCCATCTCTAAATGTTGGGAGGTGTGCAACTGTCAAGTGATCTGCCGTCACATTGATCACACGGTACCGGCCGGTACACTGATTGGTCATCCGCTGAACACATCGAGTGACAGACTTGCGCCACGCCGTGGCCTGTGGGGCCCACGTGAGGACATCATATGAAGTCCACCGGTGAGCGGTGAATGGCGGCCTGGGCAGTAAGTGGTTAAGATGCATTATTTTAAAAACGCCTGGCATAGAGAGAGTTTTTTTTTTTTTAAAGGGGGTGAGGAGGCGACACAAATTCTTCACACTTCCTGTCAAACACCCTCTGTAAAGCGATCTGCTGCTCGTCACACTTCAAGGGGCCAAAGCAAGTGTTAAAGCAAAGGAACAGTTGGCCAGGGTAGTAAGGTTGCTGCAATGGCCGCCATACTTTAGCTCAAAAATAACTTTATTACCAACGAACACCCAGGACAGAGCTGGCAGTAGGAAGTCACATTCTTTCATATCTTTTGACAAAGTCCTTTTCGTATACAAACTGAGCCCCCCCCCCCCTCCCCCACATGTACTACAAATATATACGGGCCCCATTGTCCATGACACACAATGACACATTTCCCAAATGTCAGGGGTCCCTTCACCATCGAGATATACTCATCCCCACCCCCAACTCTCCAGGTCGATAAGACAGGATAATTACAGCTTTAAAATAACAACTAAAAAGGCGAAACTTGTTTTTTTTTTTTTTTTTTCATTTCGGGTAGAGTAAAGGAGATTTATAACTCTTTTTGCCCATCTGTGTCCAATTGGGGAGATTTCCCTTCACTTCCTGTCCCATAGCTAAAAACAGGATGTGAGAGGAAATCCCTCCAAAGTGAGGGACCCCCTGGTTGCCACCAGAACTAATGTCCCCAACAGGGAGATTTACCTTCATGTCCTGTTTCATAGGCAAAACAGGAAGTGAGAGGAAACCCCTGGTTGTCAATAGAACTAATGTCCTCATTAGGGAGATTTCCCTGCACTTCCTGTCCTATAGCCAAAATAGGAAGTGAGAGGTTGGTTGTCACCAGAACTAGTGCCCCCATCAGGGAGATTTCCCTGCACTTCCTGTCCTATAGCCGAAACAGGAAGTGAAAGGGGAACACCTGGTTGTCACCAGAACTATTGCTCCCATTAGGGATATTTCCCTGCACTTCCTGTCCTATAGCCGAAACAGGAAGTTAGAGATATTTCCCTGCACTTCCTGTCCTATAGCCGAAACAGGAAGTGAGAGGGAACACCTGGTTGTCACCAGAACTAGTGTCCCCATTAGGGAGATTTCCCTGCACTTCCTGTCCTATAGCCAAAATAGGAAGTGAAAGGGGAACACCTGGTTGTCACTAGAACTATTGCTCCCATTAGGGATATTTCCCTGCACTTCCTGTCCTATAGCCGAAACAGGAAGTGAGAGGGAACACCTGGTTGTCACCAGAACTAGTGTCCCCATTAGGGAGATTTCCCTGCACTTCCTGTCCTATAGCCAAAATAGGAAGTGAGAGGTTGGTTGTCACCAGAACTAGTGCCCCCATCAGGGAGATTTCCCTGCACTTCCTGTCCTATAGCCAAAACAGGAAGTGAAAGGGGAACACCTGGTTGTCACCAGAACTATTGCTCCCATTAGGGATATTTCCCTGCACTTCCTGTCCTATAGCCGAAACAGGAAGTTAGAGATATTTCCCTGCACTTCCTGTCCTATAGCCGAAACAGGAAGTGAGAGGGAACACCTGGTTGTCACCAGAACTAGTGTCCCCATTAGGGAGATTTCCCTGCACTTCCTGTCCTATAGCCAAAATAGGAAGTGAAAGGGGAACACCTGGTTGTCACTAGAACTATTGCTCCCATTAGGGATATTTCCCTGCACTTCCTGTCCTATAGCCGAAACAGGAAGTGAGAGGGAACACCTGGTTGTCACCAGAACTAGTGTCCCCATTAGGGAGATTTCCCTGCACTTCCTGTCCTATAGCCAAAATAGGAAGTGAGAGGTTGGTTGTCACCAGAACTAGTGCCCCCATCAGGGAGATTTCCCTGCACTTCCTGTCCTATAGCCAAAACAGGAAGTGAAAGGGGAACACCTGGTTGTCACCAGAACTATTGCTCCCATTAGGGATATTTCCCTGCACTTCCTGTCCTATAGCCGAAACAGGAAGTTAGAGATATTTCCCTGCACTTCCTGTCCTATAGCCGAAACAGGAAGTGAGAGGGAACACCTGGTTGTCACCAGAACTAGTGTCCCCATTAGGGAGATTTCCCTGCACTTCCTGTCCTATAGCCAAAATAGGAAGTGAAAGGGGAACACCTGGTTGTCACTAGAACTATTGCTCCCATTAGGAATATTTCCCTGCACTTCCTGTCCTATAGCCGAAACAGGAAGTGAGAGGGAACACCTGGTTGTCACCAGAACTAGTGTCCCCATTAGGGAGATTTCCCTGCACTTCCTGTCCTATAGCCAAAATAGGAAGTGAGAGGTTGGTTGTCACCAGAACTAGTGCCCCCATCAGGGAGATTTCCCTGCACTTCCTGTCCTATAGCCAAAACAGGAAGTGAAAGGGGAACACCTGGTTGTCACCAGAACTATTGCTCCCATTAGGGATATTTCCCTGCACTTCCTGTCCTATAGCCAAAACAGGAAGTGAGAGATATTTCCCTGCACTTCCTGTCCTATAGCCAAAACAGGAAGTGAGAGGGAACACCTGGTTGTCACAAGAACTAGTGTCCCCATTAGGGAGATTTCCCTGCATTTCCTGTCCTACAGCGGAAACGGGAAGTGAGAGTGAACACCTGGTTGTCACCAGAACTAGTGTCCCCATTAGGGAGATTTCCCCGCACTCCCTGTACTATAGCTGAAACAGGAAGTGAGAGGAAACCCCTGGTTGTCACCAGAACTCCCATTGAAAACGTCAATCTATGACGAAACGCATCTGGGAGGTACGCGCTGATGTCACCACGTCGCCCCATTGAGGAGGACGGGAGTTTTGTTTGTTGCCGGCCGGCTTCGATCTACCCTCTGTATCGCTCTTATACAAGTTCGTTTGTAAGTGTTATCCTTTTTTTTTTACATAAACCAGGATATACGATAGCACGCTATTTGGCATTGTTCCATTCTTTTTGGGATTGGTCCTATTCACATCATGTGAGTCGTGGAGCCTTCGGATGAGGCTGCGGGGACGGATCATCCATAACCTCTGTTTGTCTAGCTGGATTTCCATCTGGTGGTTAAGACAATTGCCTTCTTGAGTCTGGCATCTGGTAAGCAGGCCCTTTGTGTGGTGTTGGTGCACTTATTGATCCCTACACTGGTTGGTGGTTCACATACCTATATGATTGGCACTCAATATTTGCTATCTGGTAAGGAGCCCCTTTGTGTAGTGTCTGCGCTCATCAATTTTTAAAACACTGGGTGTTTAACATATGAATTTTTTTTTTTTCACAATGTGAGTGTCACTCCTACCTATATATGTCACAATAATTTACGTGTCAGTATTACGCTATGTTATGCTATTTTATATTTTTTGGGGATAAATAATTTTTGGTGGATTTAACGCACATCCATCGTGAGTGAAAGTCGTGAGACCCTACTGTGACTGGTTTACATCAAGGCCCAGGCCGGGTTAAAGCCGCCTGCTTGATTGGCTTACAATCTGGTAATCATGCCATCTATCAGTTGGGGATATATTCTGCTTTACCCAATCACTGGAGGGTTAATATTTGGAAAGTTGGGACTAATAATTTGGACTTTTTATAATCACCAATCATCATATTAATTTTTCACAGAGATTATATTTATGCTTTTTATTTAATTTTTAAGTGCGGCTTTTCTACTTTCCATTTGTTTGTTGTGTTTACCTCACTGATAGCTGCTGCTCTATATACATATTTTTCTAGGGCAGTTTTTCTTTCTTTCTGTCACCAGAACTAGTGTCCCCATCGGGGAGGTTTCCCTTCACTCCCTGTCCTTTAGCCAAAGCAGGAAGTGAGAGAAAACCCCTGGCTGTCAATAGAACTAATGTCCTCATTAGGAAGATTTCCCTGCACTTCCTGTCCTATAGCCAAAATAGGAAGTGAGAGGTTGGTTGTCATCAGAACTAGTGTCCCCATTAGGGTGATTTCCCTACACTTCCTGTCCTATAGCCAAAACAGGAAGTGAGAGGAAACCTCTGGTTGTCACCAGAACTAGTGTCCCCATTAGGGAGATTTCCCTACACTTCCTGTCCTATAGCTGAAACAGGAAGTGAGAGGGAACCCCTGGTTGTCACCAGAACTAGTGTCCCCATCAGGGATATTTCCCTGCACTTCCTGTCCTATAGCCGAAACAGGCAGTGAGAGGGAACCCCTAGTTGTCACCAGAACTAGTGTCCCCATTAGGGAGATTTCCCTGCACTTCCTGTCCTATAGCCAAAATAGGAAGTGAGAGGTTGGTTGTCATCAGAACTAGTGTCCCCATTAGGGTGATTTCCCTACACTTCCTGTCCTATAGCCAAAACAGGAAGTGAGAGGAAACCTCTGGTTGTCACCAGAACTAGTGTCCCCATTAGGGAGATTTCCCTACACTTCCTGTCCTATAGCTGAAACAGGAAGTGAGAGGGAACTTCTGGTTGTCACCAGAACTAGTGTCCCCATCAGGGATATTTCCCTGCACTTCCTGTCCTATAGCCGAAACAGGAAGTGAGAGGGAACCCCTAGTTGTCACCAGAACTAGTGTCCCCATTAGGGAGATTTCCCTGCACTTCCTGTCCTATAGCCAAAATAGGAAGTGAAAGGAAACCCCTGGTTATAACCAGAACTAGTGTCCCCGTCAGGGATATTTCCCTGCACTTCCTGTCCTATAGCCGAAACAGGAAGTGAGAGGGAACCCCTAGTTGTCACCAGAACTAGTGTTCCCATTAGGGAGATTTCCCTGCACTTCCTGTCCTATAGCTGAAACAGGAAGTGAGAAGGAACCCCCGGTTGTCACCAGAACTAGTGTCCCCGTCAGGGAGATTTCCCTGCACTTCCTGTCCTATAGCAGAAACAGGAAGTGAGAGGAAATCCCTGGTTGTCATCAGAACTATTGCCTCCATTAGGGAGCTTTCCCTTCACTTCCTGTCCCAAAGCTAATATAGGACGAGAGAGGAAATCCCTTCAAAGTGAGGGAACCCCTGGTTGTCAC